>NW_019386394.1:44334-45479 GCF_000671375.1 Centruroides sculpturatus | reverse complement strand
AAAAAATATACATAATCTAGTATTTTTACAAGAAATTTACAAAATATCCTTCTTTCTTTTCTCTCTTTCTCTCTTAAAAAAAAAAAAATAAAAAAAATTCTTAAATCTCTGGAAGAATTAACTTTACACAATTTACCAAGTTGACAATCTTGCTATTGCTTCGATACATTAGGATGTAAATATAAAAATGATTGTAACAAGCATACATTATGCAAATAAATTTGGCGTCAGACTAAACATCTGCTTTGAATGAGTTTTCAAGAAACTAACACTAATATAATGTTTCTGACAGATTATTGAAACTAAGAGTAGATAAATGATCATAGTTTTTTCTTTTATTATTATTATTTTAGTTTTTTTTTATATTTTTATTTTTGACTATCTTCCAGAAAGATATTTAATTTCCATAATGCTCTATACGCTATAAAGTTTAAAATAGCATAACTTAAAAGAAACAAGTTTTAGATGAAGTAGCATCTGTTCCCATTCTATTTACATTATATACACTTTTTATTCTCTTCGATTGAAATAGAATTTGTATAACAACCTAATATGTGTGACTATCATTTCACAAACGATTTGAAAGTAAAAGTATGGATAGAATTTTTATTTTTTTTTTACAATTTCCTCCCTCCCTTGTTCTTCATCCTCCTTTCTTCCTTCATCCTTTATTTCTACAAAGTAATCATATATCTTGTACAGAAGCAGATTATATACCTTGATTCTTAGAAGTACGTTACGACATAAGTCATAAAATAAAACATTAGGAACATTATGAAAATTTTTTTTATTTTATTTTTTTCTTCTTTCTTTTTTACTCATATTTATCGATAAGTTACGATTGCTATTGTCTACAATAATATTGAATTTCTTAGTTTTACGAGAGGGAATGTTATTTAATTTGTGTTGCGTGTTTCTTATTGGTTGAATATCAAAAGAACAAATGTAGAGAAATATTTTATGGAAAAAAAATGAGGAAATATATATATATATATACATTTTTTTTTTTAATTTAATGATGTATTGCCACAATTATCAGATTTTGACTATATAAACCGCGATATCTCTAAAAGTTACAGTCACAGACTGAAAATTTATACGCCATTAGATTCGACAGACGATTCTGCACTAGAATATGTATAGAA
>NW_019386394.1:41697-43910 GCF_000671375.1 Centruroides sculpturatus | reverse complement strand
TTCTCTATTTAATTTTTTATTTATTTATAAATTTTAAGCTTTATCTTCAATGCTTTAAGCTATATTTTCGTTTTTACTCATCTTGTAAGCTTATTTTCGTCCTATAATGCGCACTCCACTTCTTTACATAATTTATGTTCTTCTTAATATATTTTTTAGCTATACATTTACTACATATCTAATTACATTTTCACTCTAACATCTCATTATATATTCTCTTTAATATATTTTTTATTACGTTTCAACTGATAGAATATAAATGTAAATTAAAGACAAAATTAATAAATAAAACATGCGTATACATAACGGAAAAATTCCAAATTAAAAAAAATATATATATATTTTTTTTTAAATAAATAAACTTAATAAATAAATCCATTTATATTTTATCGAATTTTTAATAAATTCTACTTTATATAAAATAAATGAATAAAATAAAGTTAAACGAATTTAGTAAATTTGTTATAAACAAAAGTCGATTTAATTTTTGAATCCATTTAAATTAAAGAAAAATTCCTATCGACAGGATAATCACAATGACAAAGAAATGAGCGAGAACAAATGTCTAGAATTTACCTAATCACATTACCAGTGCAGAAATCTTTTCTTACTTTAAAGAAGAACGAATGAATGAGGAACGTGTTTTGAAGTGAAATGTGGCTAATTGAACTACAATAACCGAAAAAGTAACTTGTAGAATTACAGAAAATCCTAAGATGATTATTGAGAATGAAGAAAAATAGAAAAATGGGAATTGAGGGAAAGAAGGGAAAGAGAATTAAAATAAAATAAAAAAAAAGTGAAAGTAAAATTAAGACACGTGGTCTTAATCTATTTAAGAAAGGAATTAGAAATTTTTCGACTTAACATTTTCATTAAAGTAAATGTTACATGTCTTACGTATTATCTCAATTTAAATTATTTATTAAAGTATTTGAATTTTATATATATTAAATTACTTACTAAATGTTTCATACATATACATATATATATATATATAAATTTACTTCAAAGAAATAAAATTTCTCTTTTAATCAGTACAATTTTTTAATAAAAAATTCTTGTAATTTTTATAATATTACTTCTACGAATTGGAGTTAAAATTATTTCTAGGAAAGAAAAGAAAAGAATAAAATAATTTTTTTAACATTATTTTTTCGTGTTATAATCTATAATCGACTTATATTATTCTCAATAATGTCTGGAATGCGAATCTCCCAATGATTTTTTTTCTGATGAACTCTTTTATTACTGAATATTTAATATTAAATAATTTATAAATTTATTATAATATTTAAAAAAATCGAATTTTATACTATTCGTATTATAAATTCAAATAATATTTTATTAAACTTCAAAAACTGTACATATAACTACATTACGTTCAAAAATTAAAACCTTAAAATATTTATAATTTACTAAATTTTAAGCATATTATTTAGAAAATTATAAAGTTATATTCCTTATAATATGTATTTTCGTATATATTAGTGTAAAAGAAAAAAAAAGAAAGCCTAAAATTTAAAATATAAACATTAAAACGATGAAGTTTCATGCTCATATCCACGTTTCATCAATTAAAATAAAATTCGCTGCCGTATAACTACTTTAAAATATAATATAAAAGCAAAACTTTTTACG
Source organism: Centruroides sculpturatus (assembly GCF_000671375.1). NCBI lineage: Eukaryota > Metazoa > Arthropoda > Arachnida > Scorpiones > Buthidae > Centruroides > Centruroides sculpturatus. The sequence continues at coordinate 42,269 of NW_019386394.1, read as the reverse complement.
TGTACAGTTTATAATATTCTATATATATATATATATAGTTTTTTTTTAAAGAAAAAAGTTTGGAACATATTACACATTAAAGTCTTTTTCAGAATATTTTTTTAAAAATTTCGATAGGATCGTTACTGAATAACCTCTCTGGATACATTCCATTTGTTAGTAAGGATAGAACAAGCTGTATTCTGTACTTCCCAGAAGAGATACTCTAGGGTGCCTTGCGAGAATAGTTGCACGACCAACTCGCAACTATTTCAAGTCATCTTTTTGCAATTGCTTGAGTTTTATTGGTTGCGAGAAAAAGTTAGATTCTTTTGCCTTTTATGACAGTCTTAGATTAGATTGGTTGCAAGTTGCCTATTGTACATTTTTTATTTTTATTATATGTATATATATATATATATAAATATATATATTTCTTTGCTCTCAAAGTTGTAAAATATTACAATAAAAAATGAGTTATTGCATTTATTTCATCAGGGTTTTTGTAATTTTGCGTTTAACAGTATGCAATTTAAAGTGGGTTTCTGTGAAAATTTTTCAAAATAATGTCAATTAAAGTAGTCTTTTTTTTT
>NW_019386394.1:36128-38085 GCF_000671375.1 Centruroides sculpturatus | reverse complement strand
ATATATATATATATATATATATAAGATATGATGGATTATAAATCTGTCTAAAGACATATTTACATTTATTTACAATGTAACATATTTTTACTGGTTTAATTTAAGTATAGTGCTAGAAAGTTTACCAATTTTTATTTAATCTTTCATTCAATTAATTAATAAAATAAGTATATTAATCAATTTTCATACAAGAGAACATAATAAATTATTTACGAAAGACTAATGTGTAACTATGGAGTTTATCCTATCAAAATTTAATCAAGTTTACTCAATTTTGGTTTCAAATCTAAATTACNCTTAAAATATCGAAGGAAAATAAAATAAATTTAGAAAATATCTAGTTGAATGATATCAATATATATATATATAATATAAATTTATTTTATTATTGAATTCAAAAAGTATTTCTAGACAGACAAGTGAATAATCGATCCATTGGATTGTATCGATAGAAATATTGGAAAAGAAATTAAAGATAATATCCTAGAAGAATAATTCTCCTTTCAGTGAAATGACACATGGCTCTCACTTTATACCAAGATGAAATGACTTATCTCTTTCTTTCTTTTTTTTTCAGTTCCTCCAATGATATGGATCCCAAATCAGCTGGTAGGTGCTGCTGAATCTTCGGATGTTGAATTGGAATGCCATACAGAAGCGTATCCTCTGTCTTCCAATTCCTGGCTACGTAAAAACGATATGGTTATAACTGATAGCGATAAATTTGATATCTACATATCACAAAATACGTACAAGGTGCATATGAAACTAACTATTCGTAACCTCAGAGCGAAAGATTATGGTGCTTATAAATGTGTTGCCAAAAATACGTTAGGAGAAACTGAGGGGTCTATCACCTTATATAGTAAGTATTTATCGTAAATAATTTTACGTTTTGAAGAAAATTTTGATTTAGAAATATCATATTGTATAATAATCATCATTCCTTCAGAAATTTATAACCTGAATTATTGATTTCTAACGTTTGTATATAAAAGATATATACGTGTTTACTTGTATACAAAATGTTAAAATTTGTTTTAACACGAATTTATATAGTCGTATTCGTTTTCTAATTTATAATTGAAGAAATAATATTTTATGACAGCTTAAAATGATATTCCCTTGGTGAGAATTCAATGACAAATGACAGTAATGTTTCATAAAATCATCGATAGAAAACTGCCTCTTTCTAACTTTACTTCTGTAAAAAGAACTTATACTGATAGTGAATGACAAACATGACGTATATATATATTACATATCAAGAAAATTTTAGTATTTTTTATATTTTTTTATTCCTCTTACATATATAAGTTTTATATATATATGTTACACTATTTTTTATCTTTATCTTCGTGTTAAATAGAGAAAAATACACGTTTTGTATTAATAAAATGCGGGTGTTTACTTTACTAAATCGGAATTTAAGATTTAATTGTGATATTCTTTATAAATAACAACAGCCAGAATGTAAAATATATAAATAATCAGTTCCAATTATTTTTCTAGCGAATTGAAAATGCTTATAAGCATGAGCAATTTTCTATATTTTGATCTTTCGTGTGAAGATGAAAGTAAGGTTTCTTTTATTTTCCTACCTAAAACAATAATAAATGCATTTAAATCTTTCACAAAAGATATTCGAGTTTGTTGTTAAGTGATTGAAATAACATTTTCTTCTTCTCTTTTTTTATAAATAAAATAAAAAAGTGGTGTATTAAATGTAATATTCATTACACAATTGATTAGAGAGTTGATTAAATGTTTCCATAGCATAAAATGTTTGTAATTTTTTAAAAATAATATAAATAAAAAAATATTATAAAATATTAAAATTTCAAGAAACATTATTGCTAATTTTTTATATTTTTTGTTTTGATTAATTGTCGTAAAACGAGCTTTAGAATTTCTATTAAGTTCAGTGTCTTACGATAAGATTACGTTCCTGAAAATA
>NW_019386394.1:32325-35813 GCF_000671375.1 Centruroides sculpturatus | reverse complement strand
ATATTTTTAATATTAATTTTTTACTTAAACTATACAAACATCATTAAATAATATAATTTCTTATGAATGTATTAACCCATACAACATTATTTTTAAATACTGTAAAATAAAATTTCTATGTTACTTCATGTAAAATTTTAAAATTTAGGATTATAAATATTAGTTATATACATGATTTTTTTTAAAAAAAGTTTATTAAATACAACAACAGTAAAACATTTAAAATGTCATTTTTTACCTCTACATAAATATATTAAAATCATGAATCAGTATAACCACAAAATTATAATAATTCAAGCAAATTTCCAATGTAAACCTTTAAATCTTTATATCTACACGAACATACGTTTTCATCTGAAGATAAGATATGCTCCTTTATGATATCACTCTTCAATTCCTATCAAACAGCACTACTAAATCACAAGTTATGAATTAGTCGGTCAGTCTCCTAATGATCATTTAATCACTCCCACCTGAGGATAAGTTTATGGTGCTGTTAGTAGATGACTTAATCAATCCTTCTGATGGATCCTATATCCTAAATGATGCAATACAATATGGAAATGTATTAAATATCTGTAAAAAGTTGTTTCAGAATAGAGAGAAAAGCACATAAAAACAACATAAGCAATATAACTGAATTTTGCTTTTTTTTTCCATTTTTATTTCATAAGAAAATGTAATCATTATCATGGATATTCAGTAAATGGTTTCAATGAATTCATAAAATGTTTTTTCTAGAAAGTTTTAATGAAATAAAAAAAGCGATTTCATTGGAGGAAATGTAATCAATTCTAGAAACTCATTATGTCACTGACTGAAAGTGTTTTTTAACATTTCTTTTCTATCAAACAAGATGAATTGTCCTTATAATGTGCATTGCTGTAGAATAATAAAATTGGTTTGGCAAAAATTATTTTTCCATATCATAAAAAAAAACAAATTAGAAAAAATTATACATAAGCTTGATTAAAGCAGCTGTTGTTCATTTATAATATATATTTAAGTATTTCCTTAACTTAAATGATTAATAATAAAAATACACATTTAAAAAAAATGACCGTAACAATAGTTATAAGGTTAATATTTTGAGAAAGAAGGATTTAAAAACTTTCCGTCAGTCTGTCTACTCTTCACTTTTGGCAACCATTACCGGGCAGACAAACACAAAGTATTGCGGTTTCTGTCAACAAGTTTGTGATGAAGTCTGCTCAAACCCTCAGGGCTCTGAACTTCCTCCAAAACCTACTTTACTTTTCGCAGATGAAAGAAAGAAAGAGAAAAATCCTGTGACAGATTTGCGCTGTTTGTAAACTGCTCGTAATCTACAGTCAACATCAAGTAAATTAAAAAAAAAAAAAAAAAAAAAGAATATCTTCCCCTCTCTTCCTTCTCATTCCTTTCTCGGAACTATAAACACGAAAAAATACTATTAAGGAATCACTTTAAACTATTATATCATCATTTGATACCATAATAAAGATAAAAAATAAAGTTATATCCTCTCTTAATACTTATATCTTCTACATGGATCTAATGGTCTTATATATCTGGAGATTATCCTCTTGTAAACTGGAAACGGTTAAGATTTTAATCTTGCAGTTATTAAATTTAAACTTCAATTTAGAAGTTAATATTTAATAAAAATTTTATTGGCATTTTATTAATGATTTTATTTTATTTTCTGTACAAGAAATAGATGCTCCCACATTTACAAGAAGACCACCTTTAATTTCTCAACCTACAAGTATGCCAAATAAAAACACTGGTATGTATATTAATATATTTTATTATTAATTTAATCTTTAAAAAAAATAATAATAATTTTGAATTGATTTAATTAAATATATTTTAAAATTTCTTATTTTTATACGCCAAAAAAAGAATCTCGATTTTATATTAACAGAATTAGGAGAAGTGAAAGATTTTATTACCTCTCTTAAGTATCTGATAGACTACCATAAATTGTGCGAGTTCTTGTCAATTATAAGCTTTACAGCTCGCCGACCAACAAGGATTGTTAAGCTTAGTGTCAAGTGTAGATTGAACCTTGAACATAGTTCATTTTTACTCCAGAGAGGTAGATAATGTGATCAATTTTGTTGCGAGATATCCCTAAAGATTACACACGTTTAAACAACTAACGATATTACATTTTGCTATAAATTACAGTAAAAATTGTCTGTGAAAAGTTATACAAAAGCCTTCACAATCAGAAGATTAAATTATTTAAAAAAATAATAATAATAATAATTCGAAAGAACTAACTTCTTTCCTTGTATTAATTCTGACTTTTTTCTTTTGTCACAAGGTTTTTTCTTTGATCGATACGAATGTAAATTTGACGAATTTATAAGAAATTTTATTGTTAAAAACCAGAAAATTTCAGTTTATCAACAAAGGAATCCCTAAAAATGTTCACAAATCTTATTAAATATCATACTATTACCTCAATCCTATAACTTTTATCTTCTTAACTTACAGATAAAAGCTTTTCTAAGCTTTAGTATGATAATAATTGGATAAACCACTATAAACTAATAATTTAATCGTTTAAAAATACATCTATAACGATCGATAAACTGTTAGAAATAAAAAGAAAAGGGAAAAAGCTACCATTTATAAGAAGCAAAGCGACTTTAAAGTGAAATACAGAAAACGAATTTGGACAACTTTTGAACATCAATTTATGATAAATCATTTCATCTGAAGTATTAGTCGGAAGAAAACCAATTTCTTCAGGTCATCTAGTAAACTGAAGTCGCATTAGAGGAAAGATGGCTTTTTAGAAAAATGGCTATTGAAAGAGAAATAAAGAGAGAGATTGCAGAATTGAGAACGTAACAGAAAGACAAGCTTGTCTGAGAGCTTCTAACTCGAAGTAAGTGAAAAGTCAGTATAGGACGATCGAATTTTCTAGCTACTTCACTAGAATTTAGACCTCTTGTCCTTTCAAAAATATCAATGGATTTGAACATGGGAATCTTCCCCCCGTTCTTCTAGTTACTATCTCTTTCCATTTTACTTTAACATAGAAAGGATAATGCAGAGGAAAGAAAGAAAGAAAGAAAGAAAAAAAAGAATCTTTAATTTTCTATACTAAATTAAATAGATAAAGTTCTGATACTGTTGTATTTACAAAAGGCTTTTCATTATCTCGTTGACTTATCTTTGATACGAAGTAGCAAAGGTTTTATCAGAGTCACACCAAATTACGTAATTTCGATCAGTTAATCTGTTAAAGAATAACAAAACGACGAAATTTTTCACCTCATTTCACATTATTAAAAAAAATTAAATAAATAAATATATTATACACATTTATTTCCATTTTACAGGTATAAAATGTAATTGTCTAAATTTTAGAATTCGATTTTTACTATTTTTATATTAATATATTTTAATTTCTATTTTTTAATGAGGAGATTAAATTGCAAATTTAAAGAAAATACAATTTAAAAAATGTAATTTTCTTAAATAAAATCAAT
>NW_019386394.1:21006-31720 GCF_000671375.1 Centruroides sculpturatus | reverse complement strand
GTTGCACAGACAGTCTATTATTGTAAGAATAAATTATCGAATTAAGATTTTTAAACATTAATTTAAGTGAAAGCAAATTGTTCAACTTTAGCTTCGCGGGCTACTTTCAAAACCTTTGCGGTCGACCGCGGTCTACGTGTTGGCCATCCCTGATATATATAGTAGATATTTTTTTACAATACAGCCATATATATATATATATATATATATATACTTTTTTCCTTTCCTTTTTATTAACTATGAGGCTATATTTTTGATATTTTTTCCTTCTTTTCTTTCTTATTGGAAACTATGTTCCTCTTGGGATTTTCGAGAATGGTTAGAATTGAATCTAAAATAAAAGTAGTCTTTTTTCTGTATGCGTGTAATGTTTTTCAGTGTACTTTAAAAGATAAAAAATTTATTTGAAGATGTTTTTGTTGAAAAATCAATTAAATTTTTGTGCTTTTTTTTCTTTTTAACTTATACAAAGCTATAATTAAATTAAATCAACTTTTTAAAGCTTAAAACTATTTATTAAAATAAAAGAGATCGAATTAAATGAAATTTAAAAAAAATTGTCTTATATACAAAAAAAAATTAAAATGCTGTCTTTACGGATTTTTAATTAGATTTTTCTAAAAATTTAAAGGAAAAACATATCGATAAACATTCAGATGAGTGAAAGAATTTCTAATGTCGAATTTTAGTACAGTTTTTGAATTAAAATAAATACATAATCTCAATGAAGTGGAGTGAAGAGTATATCGATTTAATAATAATTTTTAGTTAAAATTTAATCTTAAAACGTTCATAAAAATTTAGTAAAAATTATGAATTAATTTTGATTTTAATGGATATAAACTACAATTAAAACTTAAATGTTTAAAATCCTTTACTGAAGCGAAAGAGAAAGAGAAGAGAGAAACCATTTACTTTACTTACTGCATAGAATATTCTTGCATTGCTCATCAGTTGATTTTATTGCTTTGCGCAACAGAAAATGTAATAATGAATTTCCAACAAATGTTTTAGATGTTAACGGAATGTCCGGGGTGTGTCTAGCAGTCTTAAACAAGCACCAAGACATAAAAGAGGAGAGTAGGGCAGTAAAACTTAGTTGCGAGCAAACCTGTAGAGAAATGCACCGTTAAACACAGTATACAGTTAAAGCTACACAAACATGCTATGGTATCGTCCTTATTTTCTGCTCTCATCGTGTACTGAATTCCAGAGAACGTAAGGTCTACTGTATGGCTGTTGAGCTAACAACGCTACAGGAAGATTCATTACGCACATTTACTGTTATCTGTACTAAGGTACAACAAATGGTCTTTCCTCGTCTAGTTGAATGTGAAGTGAATGAATTTCTTACTCTTGCAATGCAGAAGCGGATATCTTTTCGTAATTAAACTTGATTAAAATTGCTTTTAAGTAAAACGATTTAGAAAAGACTTCGAGAAGAAGAAGAATAACGAAAAGAAGGAAGAAGAAGAAGAAGAAAAAATAACATTTTTCATTTAATTTAATTTTGTATTAAAATGGTTACTTTCTCTTCTAATTTAATCATTTTTAATATCTTTAAAAAAAATTATAAATTCTTCTGAAAGTGTCATACTAATAATTTAATTCTTAGTAAATTTTTTAAAATTATTAATTTAAAAGCTCTTTAATTTTAAACTTATAAAAATTATTTATTCTATTTTTTAAAAAATATTATATATATATATATAGAAGAAAGCTAAGCTTAATAGCCTATATTTATTTGTGTGTATACAAGTGAGATAAAATATTGATATTAGGGAAAAGTTTGGGATAAAAATGACCTCTTTATCCAAGGTGACTGGAATGCTCATCAAGATTAAAAGAGTTGGCCAATTCCATGGGAAAGAAAAAAAAAGTGACAGCATTTGAATGGTGTATTCTATTGACATACAGTGAATTAAGGTTTGGTGAAAAGATGGTAGGACATCCATCAAATGGCAGAGTTGATGAACGCTTCGCTTTAATCTGTCAGATAAGGGGTAGTGGGTTTATTGTCAGTTGTCCTAGTCAGTCTCCCCAGAGGATTAACTCGCCAAATCCCGATGGTGTAAAATATAGTGATTTTCTCTTTGCGGATTTCCCGTTTTATTTGACAAATACTTTAGTCTAGGTTAGATTTACCGTTCTTCCTTTTCTGTTCCAGAAGATTTGTTTGATCTTTCTTTAAAATCCGAAACAACGGATGACATACAAATGGCTCCTTACACATTCCCCTTTAGTCTAACTCTTTTTCGTTCTATCTAAACTAAATCCTTGGATGTGTAGCAAAGTTAGGAATTTCTGCTTTTGTATGTTTACTTTATATTCATGAATTCTGGATTAGAAAAGAATAACAACTAGTAGGATGGGCCCTAACCAAAAACTTTTCTTTTCTACAATTCCTATGTAATATATCTAGATATTATTAATAGGAAAATTACATAAGTATGGTATTTACTTTCAGTCTTTTTTTTTTAAAAATAAAACTCTTTTCTTTCCTCGTTCTTTTTTCAATAAGCCTCTTCTGAAGAAAGACAGCAAGTTTCAGTAGAAGACAAGGATTATAATCCTAAACCACATTTGCCTGGAAACCAACAAAAGTACGGAGAGGGAAGAGGTATGTAACTTATGGTAATTAGATTTTCCATTCTTTTTTCTGTTAATAATTTTTTTTTAAATATTTTAAAATCCCTATAAAACATTGATAGCTTCTTTAAAATATTTTATCTAATTTTTTTTTATTTACTCGTAAAGTTATTTAAAGTTTATGTTTTAAAGTAATTAAGTTCTCAAACTAATTTATCGACTAGCGAAAAGATTGACGTATAAAATTGTAAATTTCACTTTTTAAAGAAAACGAAATTTATAAAAATTAATCAAATTTCATTAAAGAGCAAAAAGCAAAAGTTAATTTTAATAATTAAGTCTTTAAACTGTTTATATTAAAGTTATAAAATACTTTTTTTCCCTTTCTTCTTTGGTATTATTGAATTAAAAATTTAAATTTTGTGTTTTTTTTGGTAAAAAAAATAAAATAATCTGGAATATAAAGCAATTTATTGATTGATTTAAGCTTTAAATTCTACATTGATTAATTGTCAGAATGGAGGAATTAATTGATACAGTCGAGATTTTATTTTAAAAATTTAAACTTTGTATTGAAAATTTAAGTAAAATTATTTAAATCTTATAAAGATTATGGGTTTTAGAATATTTTAAATTTTATCCCGAACATATTTTGTCTTAAATTAGGTCATTAAACTTCTTGAGAATAATTAAGATTGTGAAATTTAGTACACATAAATCGATATAAAGAAATATATATTTTCTTAATTTCTATATAAATCGAATTATTTATAAACATTTCAGAGCATTTAGAACTCGATTGTGTTTTAAAAATTTCAAAACATATTTATTTATTTATTTTTTAAAAAAAGAAATATAATTATGAATTTACAACAGTTTATTTAATTTAATTTACAGAATTAACTTTCACTTTCTATTTTATATAAATTTCTTTTCATTTTCATTAAAAATAATTAATGAAATTGAATTATTTTCATTTTTACCATTACTTTTCAATGAAAATGAAATTGAATGATAAAATAAAATGAAAGTGAAAATTCACTTTTATTTTCACTTTCATTTTCACAAGTCATTTTCACTTTCATAAAATAAAAGTGAAAATGATTAAAATTTCATTAAAAAATTTTTATTTTTAAATTAATTTATCTGAAATCCAAATTCAATTCTATCTTAATAATGTATTTCTCTACTGATATAATTATCAGAGATAGGGCCGTCGAGAGGGAGAACTAAGGACTTTTCCCTAGATCCAGATAAAATTTACAAGCTTTTACTGGTTCTTATCCCTAAAAACAAAAATAAAATCTTAAAAATTTCATTAATAACGAAATTTCATTCGTTCAAAATAATTGCAAAAAGGGCCCCCTCTATCCCCGAGCCTCACACAAGCGCTCGAGGATCNAGAAAAAATTATGTAACTATGCCACTGCAGCTAGGAGATATCATAATTTTAAAAATATGACTGTGTCTAGAAAACTCAAGTTTGTGACTCAACAGATTTTTCCACCAAACTCTTTATATTAGTATCACTATTATTTGATGTAATTAATGCCATTTGTATAAACCTCTAAGTATGCAATCAATATTACAGTACAGTTCATAAAAAACTATAGTTCATAAAAAAACACCTATATAAACTAAAATTAATTTAGTTTGAACAACACTTTAATGAAAATGTTTGTTTAATTAAATAAATTATAGTGTTGCTGAAAAAAGTATTTAAGGTGTTCAAGTTACCACAATAGTATATTGTCTAAGGATATCCAGATGACTTTTGGATAAAAATCTAGGGAACACTTACAATTTCATCTGGTAATCTTGTTTGGGAGATTTGGCTTTCTTAGACTTTGTGATTTTATGGGTAAGGGCCACTTGTCTGGCCACAGTCACCAAAATGGGAGAGGGGATCAAAATTTGGAAAATATTAGGCTGTAATTTATGACATTCCCTGTGTCTTTGTTGTTCAATTATTAAATAATCGCATGTTTAAGATGAACTATTTTTTAAATCTACATTATTCATTAATTGGTTGCATTTGTTAAACTTAATATTTTCTATATTTTCTTGTGAAAAAAATTCTATTTTTGACTTGCAAGATGTCTCTCTCTCTCTCTTTTTTTTTTCTATGGATTATTAATGGAATCATCAGATTATCACTTAAGATCAACTAACCCTCCAATATGATTTCTGGTATCATAACAGAACAGATTGAGAATCACCTTAAGCATCATTAGCACTTCTCATAAGGAAACGGCATTTATACCAGGGGAGAAATGATTCTCAACAACATATGAACTTTTTCCCAATCAATGGATAGTCCACCTGCTGTGATCATAAGACCAACAGATGCGGAGACTTAGGTTTATTACAAATCCTTGATTACTCTCTTGCCACTTCCATGTGCCTATCTTCTTTCAACATTCTTTCAAATGGACTACATAAATTTTTATTGTATATTATAAAAGAAGACAATAACGTCTATCAATTTGTAGTAAAATTTCTTTAATCTCGTTATTGTCCGGTTCTAAGCGAGGAATTAAACATTACAAAAACTTAGTTTTATGTTGAAGATGTCATACTTAAAGGATAATCATTATGTAAAGTATAGTTAGTAAATTTTGTTTATCTTCTAGAAAATTTGATTAAGATATAAATATAATAAAGAAAAAAAATAGAAGTTAGTCTTTCCTACTTTAAAAAAAATTTTATAATAATATAATTTTCTTTATAGACAAAATTCAATTTTGCCTTTCTTATTTATAGCAAGTGAGTAGTTTTAAGTATCCAACGTCTACTTTAAAACATTATTATTATTATTTTTTAAAACATAAATTTGTTTCTATTCAAGAAATTAGAATTTTATCTTTAAGATAAACATATTAAAATTTGTTACAAAAGTAATTAACAAAGCATATAACTAATATTAATTAAAATTTTAACATTTTCTAAACGCATTAAGCATCATAATTACCAGACTGTAAATGCATTGAAGAAAGAATTTTAATACTTTTATAAATATTTTAAATTCTAGAAATAATATTTTTTAACAAGATAAATCTTTAAAACATTGATTTTTCTCTCTAGATAAGCAGTCGAAAATTATTTTCGACATTTTTTTTAAATAAAAAAAAACCTTCAAAAATTATTACGAAATGAAAAAAAAACCGACAGTTTTAAGTGAGTAGAAACTATTAGATATGAAAATATATCAAGAAAAATTTTAATACCCAAGTGCTGACATAATTTATTAGAGGCAATATAAAAGATTTATGAATTCACAAATTTCCAATTTCTCAGCCCATTCAGAATAACAGTTTTTACTTGAATGAGCTAAATAAAACTCATCCAGTCATAAATGTACGACTATGAAAAAAACTTAAGTTAGACAAAAGAATCCTCATTGATTACAGTTTAAGGACGATTATACACATAATGGCGTTAGAATAAAGTCTTTGTAGCTATATAACGCATGGCGTTATTATACTCAATGAAAACTTGTCATGAGGAAAATTAATCATTTTGAGAGAAGACAAAGTTGACAGCGATTCAATTGCAGAATCCTTAATCTTTGCAAGACTAGAAAATGGCTTCAGGATAAGAAAAAAAAAAATTACTTTATATCTATATAGCAAATACTGAAGAAATTAGATAGAACGAGGGAGAAGAGGAAGGAAAAAAAATTCATCTGGAAACAATAGAATAAAGACTATTAAACAAAGTGATGTTTAAAGGAATAGAACGTACAGACAAGAATAAGGTGACGAAAGCGTTGAGGGGTTGATGCTATGGTAAACGAGCACACTGCTCACCAACGTTACAACATATGCCACCAAGTCGATGAAGCAGTGGTGTCTGTACGCGAAGAAGACGGGTCGTTAGTCCTAATGGATTGCATCTCAAACCCCTCCTTTTCCGTGTTCTAGCGTGAACTTTATTGACAGCAGACGGAGGGTGTCTAAAGCATTTAAAGCGAAAATGAGTCTTATGCTATAAAAGAACTTTCCACCTTCTCCAGCGAAAATATCATCTTTTGCCATCGTTATGCGAAAGGGTTTTTAGTAGATACAGTATTTTAAAACAGGAAAAAAAATTTAAGAAAAAAATAAGGTAGAGAATTTCCCTTAGGACTATATCTATGCCGTTGTCTCAGGGGGTGTAGAAGAGAAAAGGGAGAGAAAGAGAGAGAGAAAGAGGGAGGGAGCGTGAAAAACGACTTTCAACTAGACAGATATTAATGTAGCTTTGTAACGCCAGATGGCCCTCCACAACCGGAAAACTGATAGATCGGAATTTGATACGTTTCAAGTGCGATAAGTTGTTAACAACGACTGATTTAGCCCAAAGCAATGTTACTTGTGCAGGCGTCATACTCGCTTGTCATCAAACCTTGTCAGCTCAGGTAGCGGTGATGTACGGTTTAAATTCGTTACTAAGGAACAAAAAAAAACCATCGTTTAATAATTTTTACCCAACTCCCCCATCCAGAAGAACAGAATCTTTTCACGATTTAAGTTGAAAATAACGATATCTTCTCTTCTCTCCTATTTTTTTCCTGCAAGTAAACATATTCCTCATCTCACTCTCTCTCTCTATATATATATAGGAATTTTATTTAGGATAAAATTGTTTAATATTCTATGAGTACGAGACATTTCTCTATCGGGACAACTCTACGCTATCATTATTATGCATTATCTGTAAAGATAACGGGGTTCGTGCAATTTTTTTAATGTTTAACAATTCACCTCGACGTGTATAAGTATAATGTCACATTAACAGCTATCAATTATGATAAAAAGATCGTTGGAAAAGTGTACGAATCTTGTTTTTTAAATGAATAATTATGTTTAAATTACGTTCGAATTTAATAAAATGCAATAAATTAAGTATAAATCGTCATTGGAAGGGGGTTGAGCATTATATGCGTAAGTTAATCTAATTTAAATGTTGAATATTTAAAATATTATCCTGCTGTACTGGAGTTACTACTTGCTTAAAACGTAACAGTAACGTAACGCAGTAAACGTAACGATAATAAAAATTAAAATATTAAAATTGTGTGATAAGATTTTATATAAATATTGTGTGGAAAATTATATAAAAAAGGAGTTATGATCTACTTTATCCGTTATATAATCTTGTTTAAGTAACGTGAGTGGAATGTTTTATTATTTATAATAAAATATCACAAAATTTTTAAAATATATACATAAATAATGAAATGATTACAAATGTAATATGATAAATATAAATTCTTTCTAACCAAACTGAAAAAAAATAAATAAATTTTACGAAAGATGATTGCTTTATTCTATAAATCTGTCGAGTAATTTAGCTGGAACGTATGTAAATTTAATAGATTACTAGTGTATTGCCTTGTCTTCAATTTAATTCAATAATATTCATATGTAAACTTCATAAAACAAACATTCATTAAATCGTAAAAACGACGAAGTATGGCACATAAAGTGTCAAGCATATCGTGTTTTACGTTGGATATTTTCAACAAATAATTTATGTTGACCTCACACAAAACTTGGTTTTATGTTCCTATTGTTAGTAACCGGCGATTTTAATGTCGCATTTGAGGTATCCTTTCAGACTTTAATATATAATATCATCCTTTATATCTGCCACTAAATGATTCTATTATAAATTATACACTAAAGGATGGATATACTGTTACTTCAGTTTGTTGAAATAATAGTTATGAATCACAGAATGCGTGTTAAATTATTCTGCATGGGCTTTTTTTAGATAGAAAAACACACTTTTTGGGTGGTTTTTTTGTTTTTAAACGTTTAAAATTAAATAAACTTTTATAAAAAGTAGAAGACAAATTTATATTCCAAGAAAATCTTCACCAGAAACCATGTAAAAGTTTTGATATAGCATAGATTTTTGTAGAAGATATAAAAGAAGAAACGTAACAAAATAAAAGAAAAAAGTCAATACAGTTACAGAAGAAACCTTGGAAAAAAGTTACCTCTACTCCATTAATGAAAGATTAGAAAAGAAATAAAACTCTAGTTTAGACAAAAGGTGTAAAAATAAATTTAATAACTATAATTCTATATAACTAATAAAAGTTTATTAATATTAAGGAAAGAAGAAAAAAAAATATCTGTTTAAAGTTTGTAAGAAGAAAGTTGTGTTATCAAGTTAGAAAGATAGCGATTGTGCTGATTACCGAAGCCATCTACACTCTTCAACATTTAACGTTACCTCATCTCATCTGATTGTTGCAGGATGTTATTAAGAAGATCATCAACAGCAAACCAAACCATAGATACATCTATTTTTCTTGGTGTTGGTGTTATCTAGCTAAGAGACAGAAGAAAATGGAAGCCGGACAGTAGAGGATAGTGTCAGAACGGATGGGATCTGTGTCTACCCCCTAAGTATGACCGTCTAAGCCAATAAGACGTCTTCCTGGGGGCACCAGCAATCTAATCAATAGTCATCGTACGAAGCCCCTGGCTAGCTGGCTAGACTCCAAACTCCCCTTGAGATTTTAGTTCCGGGATTTGAGGGAAAATGACTGCCTGCTGAGGCCCATGTACCTTCCTCTCAAGGATGCGGCTTAAGTATCTTTCTTACATCCTTTGAATCTTACTGATGTTTGCTAGAAGTGAAAAGACACAAACTATGACTTGATACAATCGTTTGTCAAGTATTGAATTGAAAAATATATCTTTTAAAATGTCGTTTCTGCTTAAATTTCTTCCTTATACTTTCTTTTTTTTATATATATATAGGCCTATATATTTATTTATAACATCTGAATATATTTTTATTCAGTTTATGAATATATATATAACATTTAAATTGCTATATACTTATACATTAATTTTGAATAATAATAATAATAAAAAATATTTAACGATTGTAAGTACTGTACTTTCGCTTCGGGAATATTCATGAGTGTATTTTTTTTCTATATTCATTTTTTTATTCCGCTTAATCACCTCTCAGGAAATGGGTTAAAATGATACGTCGAAAACTCTCATTCATTAACTTGATGAAGGGAAACATTATAAAATTAAGAATATAAATTCAGTTTTTTTTTATCGATATTTATTCATAATATGTTGAATTTTTATGTACTTTTTTCAACACATTCACTCGAAATTGATACGTGTTAATTCACCACCAAAAAAAAATTCTATCATTCCGAAAATTTCATTATTGAAATTTAACATCTTTATTATTGATCGCTACTAACTCATCAGAAAAGTATTATTATTATTATTATTATTAATTTTTTATATAAAAAATTTAAATAAATTCATTTACTGAATTAGATTCCTGTAACATTTGTTGAAGAAACTAAGCAAACAAATACAATATCCAAGAGCTGCAGGAAAGCTATTTAATAGGTGAATCGTATGTTCCGGTCACTGGATATTGACGAGAGACACCAAACGAAAGGAAGACCAGTTAGGATTACATCTTGTGTGCAAACAAGCGTAAACAACTGTGGCAGGACCTCGTCACCTTTATCCTATTCTATTGGATATATATATATATTTTTTTCATTCGTCTATTTATTCAACATATCTTTTATAATCAACCCCTTATATCCCACCGTTGACAACACTTAAACATTATTTGCATCAATGGGTATTATATACACACGATCTACATGAATACATGTGTAAGAAAGATTGCTAGAGCATCCTTTTTATATGTTTTATGCATTACTTAAAGGATAAATCTTTCTCTTATTTAAATTATAAAAAATTTATATTTATTTTAGAATTACGGTTTAAATTAAACAGTATAAAAATTTTATGGTTATACTTAAATGGTAGTGATATAATATAAAAGCAATTAAGTTAATAGCTAAAGAAATAGCAGGAATAAAACAAGAATGTCCTTCTCCCTTGGGCTAGGTTAGATGATGTTGTTTATATATATTTGGGCTTTATATATCTTTAATTTATTTTAAATATAAACTACAATAATTTTAACGACTTTCTCTATATTTTATAATTAAAAATAAATAAATTATTATTATTTTTTTCGTACTAATTCATCATTAAAGTATTATATTTTGATACTTTTTTAATGATGCTTTTTAATATAAATGTTGTAAATATTTATTTAAATAAATTGAATTTAT
>NW_019386394.1:18005-20950 GCF_000671375.1 Centruroides sculpturatus | reverse complement strand
TAAAATTTTTAAATATATATATATTTTAAATTATTACAATATTTCATATAAAATTTAATAAGATATTTTAAATTAAAATAACTTACTAAACAAATTATACATATATACATAAAATATAAATTAAATATATTCATGAAATATTCATAAGATACTCATTATTTTGATTTTGTATCTTAGAGAAGCTTCAATAATCTCAATTCTTATCGGAAAATTTTAGTTTATAAGATTACAAATAATTCTTTCATAAGGGGGGAAAAATAGAAGAAATTTGACAAGATAAAATAAGTTCTAGAAAAAAATATATTCATTCATTATTCAAATCATAATAATAATAAAAAAGAATGCTGAAAGTACAGCTTTACTTCTATATTTATCAGTAAAAATATATATTTTTAATCTCTCTATCACGAACCTTAATGAGATGAATGAGATTTTCCGATCAACTGAATGTTTGAGTTTAGTATCTTTCTAATCTACTTCAAGCTCCCAATTCATCTCTTCATCCAGAATAATTCCAAAATGTTTAAACCTTACTACAATAGGAATTTCTTGATCATTTAACATAATCTAAAGAGATTTTATCGAATTTTTCTTCCGTCATCTTTCTCATCTTTTACTAATGAACACGGTAAAAATATTCTTTAATTTATGATTTAATATAAATATTTTCCAGTTATATAAAACAAATAAAAGAATTTTTATAAGATTTATAAATTAATTATTAATATTTTTTAAATTAAATAATTAAATATTTACGTTGTTTTCTTATAAAATGCTAATAAAAGATCTCAAAGGAGATGTTTCGATTCGATGGTTAATATTAGAAAATTTTATTAAATTTTTATTTGGAATAATAAACTTTTCTGCTTAATTGAATCATTTATAATTTGTAAATAATTATCTTACTAGATATGATTAAATTAATAAGTTCTAATGCATAGTATCTTCAATAAATAAATATAGGAAAAACACCAAGATTCGAAAGAGAATGTTATATTAGTATATAATCTAAAATATTATTCATACAAAACCATGGAGTTTTTTCTATAAAAAATTAATTTTTTTGCAAACTTATTTATTAATTTTAATAATACTAAAAATATTTTTTCTATACAAGTAAAAGAATATTTAGTTATGAAGATATATATATATATATATATTCGATTTATACCTCTTTTATATGGCACAATGACTTTATTTTGCAATGGGACCAATGCGTGTCTATCACAGAAACTGGACAGATTCTCGTGATGGGTCAAGCAGAGAGATAGATGAATAAAATCAACGGGAATCGATCCCGGATCCTCCTGGGAGTGAGTCGGAACCATTCAACTTGACTACCTGCTTGACGATATCAGTACTACTTATACCACAGAAATAGAGAAACAGCTAAAGTTTGTGACCTTCTACTGTAATTAATTGTATTAATATACCTATTAATCATTAGTTTAGATACCTCTAAATATTATGTATGAGGTTAGCTTTGCCATTGATAATCGTACATTAAAATTCTTGTTTGCTTTCATCTAAAGAATTTATTAAATACAGAAATTCTGTTATTAAGAAAATTTATATGCGTTTTGTATCCCAGTACCATTATCAGAATTGGAATAATGAGAATTAGTTGATCCCTAGTTCCACGTTTATCATAGCCACCCGGATATAGCGCGTATCTATCAATAAAGTAGCTCATAATGAGTTTGTTTTTCTTCTATTCTACATGTTAAATACAGTTTTTTATTGTGTAAGGCTGCCTTTATTTATTTATTTGGCCATCTAATCGATTTATACGTTTCTCAACTTCACCATTTAACATCTTTATTGTGAAAAATCTTTTTCTAATAATTAAAAGTTTAACAAACTGTTATAGTTAGAGATTAATATATTTATTGAAAAAATATGAGTAATAATTTAGAAATTTTTTATAAGAAATTCTTAAATTTACAATATAATTAATGTTTATTAAACATAAACATCGCGATGCCCACTATTTTATTTTAATTATAAAGTATAAAGGCTTATTTTATCAAAATTAATGTGAAAAGCCTATAAGATTTTTAAAATTTTCTTAAATTTTGATGGTGCTATAGGTTTAAAATAGGTTTCTGAATGATAAAATATTCTACAGACCAAGGAGTGATACTCAAAAACACGTTTCATGTGATATTTACACCTAATTTTAATGTAAGGACTCTAAATTTTGATAAATGTAGACTCCTGTGGGTTTAAAATAGGTCCGAATTAAAGTCCTACAGGTCTGAAAGGTTAAAAAATTTATAAAGCATTAAAAAATGAGCTACAAAACCACATTGTATTTTAAAAAATCCTGTAAAGTTTATAATTTGGAACATGTAGAACCCGATTTTTATGAAATTTTCAAGGATTCTATAGGTCAAAATGCTAAAAAAACAAGAAAAATAATTGTGAAACAACGTTTAATAAATAATTTTTAACAGTAAAAAATATAAGACGTAAATATATATTGTTTTTATTAATATTTTATAATATATGATTGGTATTTTCAACCAGTAGATCCTTCATCCCTTGAGATTTTAAACTTTATTTCTTAAAAATGTTTCGACTTTCAAAGAACTGAAAACAATCTTCAATAGAAAAAAAAAGGAAAAAAGTTGAGAAACTTTGGAATAAAATTCTTAAAAATTTCTTTAAAATCCTTCGAAATTAAGATTTTTTTTCATAAATAATAAGAAAAATTCATAACAACATAAATAAAAACATTAAGAAAATAAAATTTGTATATTAATATTTTAAAAAATGGAAAACGAATTCAAAAATTCTTGTAAAATAATTATCTAAATTAAATTAAAATAAATAAATAAATTTATTTATTTATTTTAATTTAGATAATTATTTTACCCTGGAAGATTTTTCTATAAAATAAATTTATTTATTTACTTTATAGAAAAATCTTTCAGAATAACTTT
>NW_019386394.1:14256-17855 GCF_000671375.1 Centruroides sculpturatus | reverse complement strand
ATTTTTGTGGATCGATCATATCTTCCTGAATATTCTAAATCAATTAATTTAATTTTTCTTATTAAATTTAGTACAAGATGGTGACTTAATTGCCTACCTTTAGTCCAAATTACATAATGTCTGTACACTTAATTGGCTAAGTTATATCCCGTTAATTAGGCTAATTGTTAATATATTCTTTTTTAATTATCAAAAGTATTCTTATATATATATTTTAGATTTAAATGTCTAGTAAATAAATGAATTTATAAGCTAATTATTTTTATAATTTATTGAATATTGTTGAGTTTATTATTAAACATTTAAAGTCACGTAACGTAACTTAAGTTACATAACTTCGTACGCCAATATGTCACGCAACGTAACGTTTAAGTCATGTAACTTCATACGATTATATTATTTAAACTTTATTTAACTAGTTAAAACGTAATTGTATTCAATTAATTCCAAATTTTCTGATAAATAAAATATTATTTTTATACTTCGAAACACGAATTTAGAACTATACAAAAATACTTAATTAAATTCTCATATATTTTAAAATATAAGTCTAAAGGCTATAGAAAATAAATAAATAAATAAATTCCCTAATTTTTGTTTATTAATAACTCAAATTCCTTAATTGTTATAATTTTATTTCAATATTTTATATTAATAAAAATAATCTCCCTCATCCCCTCATCCCTGTCTCTTCCTTATCTCTTCACTCTCTTCCTTTTTTTCAGCCTAGATCCTTGAATAGATTCTACCCTCTAATAATAATCTGCACTTTAAAACGTGTCTAGAGAGGAATAGAGAAATGCTCAATCAAATTCTAGCAATTTTCTTTTGTCAAAAATAATTTAATTGTTAAAAGAATTTTTAAAATTTTCTTGTAAACAAGAAGGGAAAACAATTAAAATCTTAACAAATCATCGAAATCTGTTCTTATTAATTTCCTTTATTTTCGTCAATTTAATAATAACAAATTTCAAGAGAGTATCGAATTTAATTGTTTTTTTTGTGTAAAAATACTTCCTAACATCTCTATAAATAATCACTTTATTCTTTTCTAAATCTGATTAATAACACTTTAATTGTTTTTGACAAAGAAGAGAATTAATAGAAGTATGTTTTTGCTAAAACAATTTTTTATGCTTAAATAAATTAAAAACTTATAGTAATAAAAAAATGCATTTGTTATGTATATTTAGTGCTATATACAATTAAATATATTAATAATAATATTGGTAAATATAATAAAAAGTTTATTTTTATACAATTAATATATTATTTATTTATCTATTTATAAATTGTAGTGTATTTAATCAGATGTATCAAAGTAGAAACGTGGGATAATCCTCATATAAACGTGAAATTTTTTCTTTTGTGTGTGTGTTTGGAGGAGAAAAAAGAGGAGGAAGATGACTTCAGATATTCAAGAGTTAAATGAGTGTAAATCTACAATACATTTCTTTATTCTATATATAGTATATCATTGAAGGATATCATACATACTAGCTTATTTGTATAAATATAAACACACACATATACATAACTACAAACATACTCACATATACATACGTGTGTGTATGTAAACTAGTTCCTAAGGCATATATTTACATATGCATCACAAAAACTTAATTTTGAAGTCTGTTTATCTGTCTGGATTTTGTTTTTTAGGTGATTTACAATTTATATTTCAAACAACTAACTATACTTTTTTTTATTGCTAGGTCATCCGTTCTGGTATTCTACAGAATTATTTAATTATTATTTTTTTTTACTTTTAAAAAAAAAGTGTAATTTTAATTACAAAAATGATCATTTTCGATGTTAGTTAATCAAATGAACCTAACAAATGTAAATTCAATCCATTTCCAGAGGGAATCTTTCAAGTATTTTCAGAAGCATAATTAATCACGAATAAATTATGACATTCTCCGAAAAATGTCAATTTTTTTATCATTTTTTTCAATTAAAAAAAACGTACATTAAAAGATTTTAAAAAATAATTTCATAATTTACAAAAGAAAAAAATTTCGTCGTAGATATCACTCACAATTATTAACTTTACGTGTATCTTAATTACATTTTAAAATCAAATTAATAAATTAAAAACATTATAAAATTATTTTCAACTAGGAAAAAAAACAAAATTTATTATTATTTTTATTATTTTTAAAAGAATATTTTAAAAATATTTTATAAATTTATTAAATTAAATTGAGAGTTGTAATTCTTGTATAAAGCAACGATAACAATACAAATATTTAATTTAAACGTTAAACAATTAATAATAGCTTTAGTATATATATATATATATATATATATATATATATTTATCTGTATTTGAAATTAAGTTATATAATAATTAAATGATTGAATCATCTGTTTTTGATTTTATGAAAGCAGATCGATAGAAAATTTTACTTTATATCAATCATACTCGCATGATTGATTTTGAATTAATATTTAAATTAATTATTATTATTTTTTTCCTTATATTATTCCTTAAACTATTTTAAAACTTCTTTTATTTCTCTTGGAAGTTGTTAGAAAATACATAAAAAAAATCTTTTAAATTTCTCTTATCCATCCAACCGATAGGCTATAATATAAGTTTGTGATTTTTCAATCAAGTGACTGATTTTTAGTTTAGGAATCAACTAGGATTATTTCGCATCTACTACTTTAAAATTTCATTGGTTAAATTGAAATTTAAATTTCAAATTTTTTTTTCTTAATGCTATGTTTTATTTATTTATTTATTTTATTTTTTCAAGGCATCGTCAATGGTTTATTAGGTACATAAAATTTTATCATCATCAGACTTTTTCTTGATTTCCTTCTAAAATTAAATTTTAGTAGGCTACTTTGATAGAATTTAACATTATTCCAGTAAAATTTTATTTGTTTCTGATGAAACTTCAATTAAAAAGTCGTTTATTCGTAAATTTTTCAATAGATTTTTTATCCAATTAATTTTATTTATTTATTTTTTTAACGTTTAAAAAATAGTTTTTAAATATATTTTCAAGAAGTTAAAACTGTAAATATTTCAGAATTAATTTAATATTAATTTTACTTTTATAAAAAATACAAAAAAAAAATAAAAATTAACATTATTATTAGGTGTAGAGCCTATACGAGATCTAGTTAATAGGAGGAGTGAGAAGATAAAGATGACTTATAAACATAAAATTCCTAATTATAAATAAATAAAATGTTTATAATCATTTACTGCAATGTTTCTCAACGTTTTTTTAAATCACGATTCGCTTCTAATCCTTTAAAAGGAGCGGTATTGTCAAGTCTTTAGCTCGCGATCTACTAGTTGACAGGCATGCATATCTGTCACATATTTTTCATGTTAAACGAAACTATAAATTTAAAATATTAATTTGGAACTTATGAACTGAAAGATTGATATTATTTGTAATGATGAAAATTTCATTTTCATTCATGTATGAAGTTCAGATGATATATTAATGCAATAAATTTCACTATGAAATAAGTAACAAATATGCTTTCGACTGTACCGATCAAACTTTAATATATTAAAAAAACGCAAGTAAAAATTTAGAATAAAATATTTTTTAAAAATTTAATATAAATAT
>NW_019386394.1:12714-13619 GCF_000671375.1 Centruroides sculpturatus | reverse complement strand
AAAATTTAATATAAATATATTTAAATAAAAATTTTTTATCGGTGATAATTTGATTTATTGCTAACATTTAAAAAAAAATTGTTTTAAAGCAATTGAATCTATCTATATTCAGGGGTTGAGTGAGGTGTTGGGAATGTGTTGTTTACAATTGTGAGCTTCACCCCACTCCTAAAGCCATAAATATGTAAATAAAATTTTAAAAAATGATTTTTTTTACCCCTGACAAAAGGAACTTTATATGAAATTTTAAGGCCCTTTATGTGTCTTGGATCTGTGCCAAAAAGGCCTGTTGGATGAGCAATTTAGTCTATGCTCTATATTAATGTATATTAAGGAGTTGAGGGATGT
This sequence comes from Centruroides sculpturatus, assembly GCF_000671375.1. Classification (NCBI taxonomy): domain Eukaryota; kingdom Metazoa; phylum Arthropoda; class Arachnida; order Scorpiones; family Buthidae; genus Centruroides; species Centruroides sculpturatus. The sequence continues at coordinate 13,271 of NW_019386394.1, read as the reverse complement.
TGGTGAACGTGTTGTTCATAATTGTGGGCTTTATTCTGGTGAAATGAAAAAAATTAGTAAAAACTAATTTTTTTCACTCCTGAACAAAATACGAACTTTTTATTAAATATTGAGGCCCTTCTATGCCAAAAAAAGGCCCGTTGGACTCTCTCTATCTGAGCAATTGAATGTATATTCCAGAATATATTTTCAGAGATTGAGAAAATGTTGGTAAGTGTGTTAATTATTATGGACTTCACTCCTCTAAAAACCCATCCTAAAGACATAAATATGCAAATAAAATAAATAAATAAATAAATAATTTTTTACTCCTGAACAAAAGGAACTCTTTTTTTAAAGGTTGAGGTTCCTCTTTGGATTGGATCTGTGCCAAAAAGGCCTGTCGGGGCCTCTCTATCCGAGCTTTAATATATTTATTTAATATCTACTTTTAATTACATTATAACCAGTTTCAAATGAAATAATTAGTGTTATCTACAGAAAAGCTATAAGATAAAAGTCTCTTAATTTATAAATATATAAATTCCCTTAATATAAATTAATTTTAATTTAACAGG
>NW_019386394.1:11077-12681 GCF_000671375.1 Centruroides sculpturatus | reverse complement strand
AAAATTTAAATAATAATTTATAAAAATTATATTTAGTGATAAAATTATTTAATTTAAATTTCAAATTAAACATTATTTCAGTTAATTAGAATAAAATTTTCTATTTAAACCAATGAATAATTTTAAAATTGTTGAATTTTTTTTTTACTATTTTAATTACTTTTCTGGGTTGTAATAATAAAATAAAACTGTATTTTAAATAAATATAAATTCTTAACATAAAAATATTTTTCCTCGTAAAGGGAAATCTCCACTTGGTGTAAAAATAGCGTTATCGTCGCCTTACAAATCTGCAATTAGCCGATGTAGACAAGTTTAAAGAACGTGGGAAATAGCCAGAATTCTTTTTAAAAAAAAGGTATGGTGTGACGTGATACGATGCGTACTATTCGACCAATTGAATAGCATCATTCGCCTTATGATTGACATCACGCCTGACATGTTATGATAGGTCATCGAAAGTAATGTGACTCACATGGAACACTTGCTTATCAACAGTTTACACAATATTAAAAGGATTTTGAAGTGACAAGCCATCGACGTTTCTTTCTTCCCGTTAAAATGTGTCAATTTTTTTTTTATTATTATTAATTTTTTACATTTTCAAATTAATTTTTTAACAATTATTTTCTTCACTGACTCGTTATAAAAATCATAATGTGTACGTAAGTATCATTAATACGAAGTAAAAAAAAACCTAATTAAATTATGTGGTTAGTCAATTAGATTTTAAGATAAATGTTAAGAATTATATTTTCTGATGGTTGGTGATGTTTCCAATAAAAAATTAAGCTGTAAAAAAATGCTAAAATTATTGACTGGAAGTAAATTCTTAACTGTTTTCATAAATAAATTAGATTTTAATATTTGCTATTCGGTCAATGAAGACTATCAAGTAAGTTGCTTCGTGTGAAAAACTTGTCAATTTTCATATTATATCACTATAAACTCCGCAAAGTTCCGCCTTTATCGTAGAATTATTTAGCTTCTAACCAATCAAATTAATGAAAATATAATTTCAAAATGTAGATTTATCTATAAATCAATCTGAGTAACGTTTTTATACGTATTAGTGATATTTATCTAAGTGTAAAGAGTGACTGTCACGTTACGTTCCACCCATGTTTATCCATGGAAAAATCTCTCAATATTCAGCACTATTATTTAAATAAACATTAATTTCTACTTAATAATTCTATATTATACAATTTTTACCTTCAAAATAAGGTATATAATGTAATATAACTACTGGCAAATCGTCAGAGTAGAGATATGGACTGACAATCACTATCAAAATCAATATATTATGAAGGGAATAAAGTAAATTATTACTAGATCAAATTCAATTATCTTTGATAAAGTAAATAATAAATCAATAATTATTTTATTAAAGCTGAACGAACATTTTCTGAGTTATGGTTTAGCTTAGAGATAACACATTTTCTACCGTTAAGAACGAAGTTAATATAATCAATAGCATATCTCCTAATCCATATCTGTGTTTCTCAATCAGTAGATCGTGAACTACAAAAAAAACACCATGTATCATATGTAATAATGTAAAAAAAACAACAAAAAATATTCTAAAAATATTAAATTATTAC
>NW_019386394.1:0-9475 GCF_000671375.1 Centruroides sculpturatus | reverse complement strand
TATTAAAGTTTTAAAGTAAACTTATTTTATAAAGTGCTTTAAAATTTTTTTAATATGTTTAAAGTTTCTGTTCATTTGTAAATAAATTATAGTTATATATATATAAAATTATATTATATAGATTAAAATGCCTGTCAAGCAGTATAAAAATCAGTTTAATTTAATCGTACGATGGTCTTTTCTGATTATTAAAATTAAAGATAACATGATTTGAACATCAAAAAATAATAATAATTTAACTAAAAAAAACGAGCAAAAATTATTGTGACAATGTTACAACGCCGAGCTTAAATTTTTAATCATATATATATATATTTTTATTTAAATTTATTTAATTTAAAATATATGCTTTCGATTTTAGTAGAGTCTTGCCCCTGTACATCATACTTTTCCTGATAACAACAGTCATACTTGTCGACTAACTCCGTTCTGGAGATAATTTTTAAATGGAAATCACGCGACTTCCGGTCTAGACTAGAAGTTCATATAAAGTTATTCGTGGCCTCTTATTCCTAGCTTTTCATACTTGGTTTCGACTTTAATCTACCTAACTCCGTTCTCGAGATTAAGGAAGGAAAGACAGACAAATAGATGGATACCATTGGGAATTTATCGTTTTGCAATTTGAAAATTACAGCCAAAATGTCATTATAACATTATAAATAAATAAATAAAAAGCTTCTGAAAATTCGGTTTATTGATTTTCAAATTATTTTAAATAAGAATATTACTACTTAGGTTCTCGTTTATTTGTTTATAGCAACGTGACACATGAGTGATCTGCCGAGGGAAATGACTCTCTGGAGGACTTTCTATAGGTAACTGGCTCTTATTTAAGTGTTAAAAACGTGAAGAAAACCCGGTAAACTGCACGTGGCCAACCTGTTGGCGAGACGCGAACCCACGTGTTCGGTGATTTTAACTTAAGTTTCCCATAAAAAATTGAATATATATATATATTATTAACTTTAACATTATTAGGCCTACATCGTAACATAAATATGATGTTAAGTATATAACCCTGTTCGTTTTGTCTAGAAAGTGCACTGTACTGTATACTTTTAACTTCATTTTGATGTCATTTCTCTTCAGTTTTGCAATGAACCAGTTTAAAAAATGACGTCAAATTAATGTAAAATTTGTATACTGTCTCAACCAACAGAAAAAACCCTATTAATTCATTATATTGTTACGTCACTAACACAGTTTGAAATATTACTCGTCAGCATTATTGCGTAAACATTACGTAAAAATATAATGCTAAACTATTACATTGTTAGGCCACTTATAAAGGCATTTTCAGCATAGCATTATTACGTCATAGTATAAATAAAAATTATACTTATTTACTATTTAATAATACATTTTTATCTATACTTTTATAACAGAAAAAACCAAAAGCATTTCATTTTAAAAAAATGTCTTTTTATTTTTAATTTTTTAAAAATATTATTACTTAAATCGATTCCAATTTTTAAACACAAAAATAAGGAAGAAAAAAAAACATACATATATATTATTGAGAAAAGAATGTATAGCTCACTATCCATCTAGATATATATATATAAAATAATAATAATAAAAAATAAAAATGATTTCATTTCTAGATTGTTTTCTATTTTATCATCGTATAAGTCAATAAAAATAACAATGAGAAAACGGATTCCGTTAAGAATAAAATGAAATGACAGCAGTGGCTAGGACAAAATTAATGGTGACACATATCTTGTTTTACTCTTCTATTTCAATTTATTTCTGATCTGTAAAAGAAAAGGCGACATGTGAAATATTCTTTCTTCTGACATAAACCATTGAAGTCAGTAAGAATTTAAGAATTGTGGCTTGGAATAAANAACAAATAAATATCTTAATAATTTTAAATTAAATTAAGGAAAATTTTTTAAAAATTTCATAATCTAATTACAGTATGTTCACATATTAAATAGAATAAAAGATAATAAAGTTAAAAGACTTATTAATAAATTAATTTAATTTTAATTTCTTGATATTAATATAATTTATTTATTTATTATTAAATATGTATCTATAAATGGTATAAAATTTTAATTAGTTTTAAGTATATTGATTATTGTTATTATCATTTAAAGTTAATTAGTAGACAATTAAATAATACATAAATTACAAAAGATGGATAAAGTAATATTTCATTTAAATCAATCTTAGATAAATTTTCTAATAAGGTTTATTATGGTATATAGTATACAGTAAAACCTGTCTAAAACGGAACCTGAATAAAAAAAGAACCTGCCTAAACGGAAAAAATATTTGGTAAGGTGCAATTTCGGTTTAGACAGGTTTTACTGTAGAATAAATTTTAAAAAAATAATAAAAAAGCAATCTTAATTGTAAGTAAATTTTCCTTATAGATTAAGAGAAAATTTATTCAATTTATTTTGGTATATTTAAATATAAATGATTAATACAAATATAATAAAAGAAAATGCCTTTTTCTTTCTATAATAATGATGATAATAAATAAATAAACAGTAATAATATTTGTCAAAAGAGCAGAGAAATAAAGTAGATAGGAACTAAAGAGATCTGGGAAACATCACATCAACAACATCTCTTTGCTATGAAATATAATGGATAAACTATGGATGCCGTATGTGCACTTTATGCAAATTGACAAATTTAGATATATTTATTCGGTTATTTTCTGTGTTATGTTTGAAATTAGTTTTTTTCTATTTTAGTTTTGCAAAAATAGGAAGAGAGGGGAGGAAAAACTGAAAAAATAAGTCATCTAATTGGATAATGTATTCCCCAGACAATAGTGATGCTGTAGTAGATTAGAAGTGCAGTCGTCATTTTTTTTTTCTCTTTCCTCCCTCCATTCCCGACCCATTCTGAAGCATCTAATTAGGGAATTGTGGTCTCTGTTGCAGAATCGTATGGTAACTCACTAGGAAATGAGATATTTTTACTGCCGTTAAAGTTCGAGATACAGAAGAGATGAGGTCCTCACTTTTTTCAAAAAATAAATATATATATATACAAATGATTATTATTATTATTATTAAATTACATAAAAAAATAATTGTTTTTTTGTTTATATAAAAATTCAGAATATATAAATATATACTTTGATTTTTTTTAAATATCTTCAGATTTCTTTAAAATAATTAAATAAAACTTAACTGAATTATGATACTATAATGGAGTAGAATCATTGAAGAGAGTTGATTTTAAAAATCACTCTCTCGTTTTAAATTTGCAAGAATTAATAATATTGTGCATAAATCTTCGTTGTTACCGTTTCTGGACAACATCAGTGTGTGTCACTGGTTGCATCGCTTCACATTCTACTTAATTAAGCAAGACGATGAGGGGATGCATTGCTTGTCGTTTGCTCCAACACATCACTTGTAAACGGTACAGTACTCCATATGTACGGCTGACTGATTTTGATAAACAGGATCGTAATAGAAGGAAAAGATAAGATAATCATGTCTTGCAATACTGAGCTAAGATCTGAAAGTGATAAGAGGACATTGAAGGGCAGAAAAAACAAAAAGTCTTCTTAGTAGAAAAATCAATGAATGCCTTGTATACTCTGCTCACTGTATATATAATAACATCACCCAACAAATTTTTAATGCTCTTATAATACGTTAGTCAAGAGTATAAACATCTTTATTATCTTATAATTTACTTCAGTTTTTCACTACGAAATCTCTTAAACTTCTAAATTAATATGAAATTAATAAATCATCCATAATAGTTTAGACTTCTATAATGTAGTTTAAAATACTTAAAATTACACCGTAAAAAAAGAAAATTTAATAATTGAATTTTAATATAGATTTGCTTAAAGTTTGCTACAACATTTGTAATTTTTGCAAACATTTATTCACATTAAAATCAGTGGAAGCGGAAGGTAAATGCTTAAAATTATTAATAATAGTCAACCTTAAAATTATTACAGGAATGTGACATTTAATTTCTGCATAACATTCATATTATTACGAAGTAGCATTAACTGTCCTCGTTAGTTGTTTATATTCATTAATCTGATAATGAATTTTAATCAATAGAAAAATTTATATAATATATATATATATATATATATATATATATATTAATAATATTAACTTATCAACAGATTCAATAAATTAAGAGTCATTGTACTCATTTGCACTTTTATAAATCGATGAATTTTTATTTCATTTACTCTTTCATTTATTTTTAAAATATGTTTTATAATTATCATCTACTAAATTATTATCTTGATCAATTATAGATAATATTGTCATTAAGAAAAATTAATTTTTATTCAAATTTCATTTCTCTCTGTTATTTTTGATAATTAGGCCCATTATTTGTTTGAATAAACCTTCAACCAGATTTATAAATTTAATTATAATTAAAGAAATAATTAGTTAATTAAGTAAATGAGTTTAGACGAATTATAATTATGTTTACAATTGTTCCAAAAATTTAATGTTGAAGTAACGTGGATTATTTTATTTTTATTAATTTTATAACTTGTTTTCTTTTTTTTCAATTGTTAGATTGAATGGATACGAAAATCGGCGTTTAAAAATTGATAAATCGATCAATTTGGTAACAAAATTTGTATCTTTCACTACGTTAATTTCATTCACTTCACTTTCTATTAATTTAAATATAATGGAGAAATTACAGTTATTGATTATGGAAATCGATATCGCTTACTGTTTTAGGTTGGAAAATTGTAGTGTTAATTAACGTATGACGTTTAAGTACAGAAGTAATTGTAACAAGCCATAACAAAAAGAAATAAAGAAAGAAGAAGAAGAAGAAGGAAAAAAAAATCAAATTAGCCATCATCAATTCAGCTGTGAGTTTCTACGCCACACCAGTCAATTCCTGTACTGCCTCAGGCTGACACAAGAAGGAACAAGCTATCAGGGTAGGTCACTAGGGATACATCAGTTCATTGCTTCACACACTACCTGTCAAGTTGGTGACCACCCATGCAGTGTTCCCAACCTTAGTCTATCAGCCCGCCAGGCAAATGCGTAAGTGGAATGTGCCCCAAGGTTACTGAGAACAAACAAGCCTGTCCGTTGTTCTTTTCGTCCAAGAAGTTGAAACGAAGGATCTCATTCATTCTTGCCAGAGCACAACCGATCGTTCGGATCTCTTCTCATCATTCACATCCCTCCTTGGCAGAAGAAAGAGGAAAACTCTTTAGGTATTAGTATGAATGGGATTGGTTGGGTAGGATACAGGAAAAAGTGACGTTTGTCCCTTACTTGACGAGACATACGACATCTAATTTTACGATGTTCTATGCTGGTGGCATCTGGGTTCCTGTCAGCATCCATTCGTCAAAGACAAGTCAGATACTGTCCGATAGTCGGTGCTAGACATTGAAGTCACTTAGTAGAACGCTTTGTCACAGATACTTGATGGACTGCTGCGATTGCAACTTCGAATTGAACTTTTAACATTTTTATTTTATTTCTTTTTTATCAAAAAGGATACTTTTACAACAGTTGCATTTTATAAAGACTTTCAAAAACTCCTCCTCTATAAAAAAAAATAATAATAATAAAAACGTTTCTTTAACTCCAGTTCACGACTCCCAATTTAATATAATTATATAATATATTTTTTAAAATTTTAATTTAAAAATTAACAATCAAAACAATGTAAGATTATAATTTTATATAAACATTTTACTTTTTTCTTAAATAAAAAAAATAGAATAAAATAAAATTTATTAACTTTAATTCAATTTTTTCCCCTTCTTACATTTCTTTTATAATGATACCTTTGGGCGAAAAACTTATCTCAATAAAATAATTTTTTTTGTTTTTAATTAAATTAAAAACATTAAAAATGTAATTTGAGAAAAATATCAATTTAGAGATTATTAAATTATTAAATATTACAATTTTTTTTAAAAATCTTATAAAGTATATCTATATATATATATATATATTTTCCCCCTTCATAACATATTTATATACATATATATTCTTTACAGAGCCATTTAAATCTCCCCCAAAAGAAAGAAACGTAGTAAACACGTTGATGTTTACTTTACTTTGTGTTCATTCCTTCATTCTACTGGAATATTCGTGACAATTTTCGAACTCTTCTCAAGAAGATTGATGTTCGCTTTTGCATAAAACAGGAGTAGAAAGTTGTATTATAGGTGGCCCCGGTTTTAGACGTTGAGATGGTCTTTCTCAAGATCTCTCGTAAAGAAATAATCGGATTTGTTGGAACGGTCGATGGCTTCTTACAACAGAAAAGAATGCAAAAGTATCCGATCAGGTAAAGAATTCTCCTGTGAGGGTAGTAATCGAAGAAAAAACTAGAATATAAATGGCCTACTAACCTGACCGAAAAAGAATGAAGAATTAGACGAAAGTACTCGAGCATTCTGTTTTCTATAGAACGTAATTTCTTTGAGAGCCAACTGGGTAAATGTCGTTTCTGAGATTAATGACTAAGTTTATACGGCTGGTAATAGTGTTCGGTACTTCTTCGTTTATTTAATTAACGACATTATCCCATCCAAGCTTTTACGTATTACGGTCCCTACTCGTTCTGGTCAGAAGCATTAATCAGGCGACTGCTTAGTTCCTTACCTTTTGCAGTTGAGGTTCTACTAATCCTTCGAAATACTTTAATTGATTTCTGCTTTTCTTCTTACCACACGTTTTTCTCAATTTCTTTACTTCCAGATTGTAAATCATTTTGATTTTTCTATCTTCTTATTCGTCTCCCCCTTCGTCTTTATCTAAACTGCATCTTTATTTATGATCGAAATTATATTTTAAAATAATCTAGACAATGATATTTTTGTTACCTAAGGAGAGAGTGGAAAATTTTTTTTAAATAAAATAATAAAAAAAGAATAAAGTTAATAATAGAGAGGGGGGAAAATACATTCTTGAATTATTTTTATAATTCTTACGTGAAATATTTCTACAAAAAGGTAAAAATCTAATTAATTAATCAAGGAAGAAGTAAAAAAAAAGTATGACAAAAATCATTAATTGAAAGAATCCTTGACATTTGCTTTTATACAATTTATTAAAAGAGTAAAATGTTAAACAAGACGTGATATAAGAAAATGTAAAGAGGAAGTAAGAAAAAAAAATTTAAAAAAAAATAATAATAAAATGTCAAACAAAATTAACGAAGTTGTAAAGAGTAAAGAAGCTGTTGCTAATCGGATATAAAGAAAACAAAAAGATAATAACGAGAGATTAATTAATGTAACAAAATTATTAAGTATAATTTGTGATAATATACTTTTATCTGATTCAAAACAGTGTAAAGAAAAATTTAAAAAATAAAATAATAATAATAAAAATATCAACAATTTCTTTTATTTTAATAAAATATAATAAAACGAATTGTTTATTAATTAAATTCTTTAATTTTTACATCAATAATTCTTAAATTATTTAGAAGATAAAAAAAATATATCAATTTTACACACCAATAAAATTTGATTTAATTTGTTTAATAATTAGTTAGTTTAATTTGTATTATACATTCAATGAAAAGGAATTAAATAAACAAAAAATAACTTTAAATTTTATAGATTATTTTATTTATTTATTTTTATTTTTAAATTGAATTTCTGATTTAAAGTAATAAATAAATTTTATCTTCTTTCCTTAAAATAATAAAGGTATAAAAATATATTATATATTTTTTTCTCTCTCCTGTAAATAAGAATATAAAATTAAACACATGAAGAAGATAAGAGATAAATTTTCATTGTGTAAATTTCCGATCAAACTTTGCATTTTTTTTCTTTTTCTTCCTTGAAAAAAATAATTTGCATTTTTCATTTTCTTAAAGACTTGGCTACTCCTTAACATATTTTTTATTTATTTTTTAAAAGTATTTCCAATATTTTGGAGGTGTTTCTTATTTACAAAATTTATTTGGAGACTTAACAGGGAATGAAATCATTAAACTCTTTCATATTCTTACAAGGGGAAAATATATAAAACTCGCGCGATTATTCGCGTTTGATTTCAATGCAAAGCGACGCGACTATCGCAGATTCGCAATACATAGAATACTTTTTTGTATTATGCTCTATTCTATATCGCTAGTCTAATTTATATTATTATATCCTGTATTTTATATACTCCCATATTCATGGTCACTTGCTCCTTCTGGAAGCGAGTAAAAAATTCCACAAATTACAATCGCAAAAGTGATTGAGGTATACAACCTTGCACCCTCCACCGTGGAATGCTTCAATGAGATTCTGTATTCAATAATCTACTTGAAAAAAATTTCGCAAAATTAAATAATTAAGTAAAATATTTATTAATGTTATTATTCGTCTTTAAGTTTTGGAGAATTTTCTGCGGATGCCCATGGCCCTAACCTACATACGATATCGCAACGAAACGCCATTATACTATCGCAAATTCACATAGAAAAAGATCTTATCTTATACATCGCCTTCTATCCTATCNACAGAATGCCAAGCCACGATCTGGCCACGTGAATAAGTTGAAGTTACATCCTTCTAACAGGAAAAGTAACTTTCGTTATCATGGAATTATAACAAAACCTGCCAATTCAATATAAATGGAAAAAAAATATTATATGGAATTGAACGAAAATGAAAATTTGCTTGATAATTCAACTATGCTTGTTGGAGAACAATAAAAACACTACTCTTAACAAGCCACCAATGAAACTCAACTGCCTAACCTATAATCAAAGTTTTTTTTTAATTTGTTTTTTAAAAAAAGCGCTTGACAAACTTGCCCCGCATGCCGAAGTTGCCCCGATCTCCCCTAACTTACTATTAACCTATATACATTATCCAAATATAAGAATAAGAATACGTTTTAAGAAAATTAATTAATAAAAATATTCTTGTAATCTCGAGCGACGCGACAAGCGATCATCCTAACTACTATCGTTTATACGTAAGCGATGAAATACTACGGAATAAGTAAATGCAATGATACAAAATTGAAAAAAATATAATAAATTTTAGATAATTAGAATGATTTTATTAACATTTTTTACTATAAAAAAATAGCATTTTTATTATTTGATAGCTGATAAAAAAAAATGGTAAGCGAGGAATATATACTAGATTCTATTGTTTACTCATAGATATTGAAACGATATTGCTGACCTGTAGGATGTATCCAAATTGTATTCAGGACTAAAAAAGAATCAAATAAAATCGATTTCTATACCCAAAAAATGAATCTAGAAAATTACATTTTTATTCTGGATGAATAGTTTTACTATTATCTGTATGCCTTACTATATAAATAATAATATCCACAAAGAAGTAATTTCCCTTCTACATAATTACATTCTGTAAAATTGATCACGAGAACAAAGAAATTTTGTTTTCTTTTTCTTTTTTTTTTTGGAAAATAGTTTTACCTTCTTATAAAATATAGAAAATCACGAAGTAGAAATCGCATATATCCATTTACGAAAAGAATATAAAGTC
>NW_019386393.1:26199-52279 GCF_000671375.1 Centruroides sculpturatus | reverse complement strand
GAAAAAATTAGCAAGTACACGGAACTCGCCCAGGAAATAAGGCATCTGTGGAGGATGGATAGGGTGCTTATTGTACCTGTTGTTCTCTCCTGTACAGGTGTGATACCACACACGCTACACAAAAGCCTGGGAATATTACAATTGAGTAGAAATACATACATCGCACTACAGAAGGCCACTATATTGAATACATGCCATATTGTTAGGAAATTCCTGAATACAGACACTGACACACTTATTTAATTTGTTTTGGTTACTATGCCTTGACTCTGGTCTGGCATCGTATACAGCCACCGGTTTAAACCGAGTATTACCCACTAAACCCAACACAATAATAATAATAATAACTTCATCAACTCCTACAAATCACACACTCATACACTAAGGACATACAAATGGCATTTGCTTAGACAAATGCAAAAAACTTCACATTGAAAAAGGAATCCTGAAGAAAGAAGATTTTGCACTTGGAAATGGAGACGTTATTGAATCCATGGAAGAGGGCGAGTTCTACAAGTACTTAGGATTCCAACAGGCCAAACTAACAGAACATACATAAATAAAGCAAAGATTAATTAAAGAATACCAAAGTAGGTTAAATGCCATTCTCAAAACACAGCTAAATGCAAAACACATAGTTAAAGCAATAAACACACATGTCATCCCAGTACTCACATACTCTTTAGGAGTTATACATTGGACTCACAGAGATCTCGAGCAACTCCAAAGGAAAACAAGAACGACACTTACTAAGCATAAACAACATCATCCTAAATCTGCCACAGAAAGATTAACCCTTCCACGTAAAGATGGTGGACGTGGCCTGATTGACATAGTTAACCTTCACTACAAACAAATACAGTCACTGCGAGAGTTTTTCTACAGGAAACAAGAAACATCACAATTACATAAAGCAGTAACTCTAGCAGACTCAAATAGCACACCATTAAACTTACACTCACATCATACAGACATGACACAACACATAAAAAGCATAGACACCATCAAGCAATCGTGGGCTCGAAAGGCACTCCATGGCAGGCATCCTTATGACCTGGCCCAGGATTTTGTTGACAAAACTGCGTCAAACAGCTGGTTAGATCGGGGATGCCTCTTTGGGGAGACGGAAGGATTCATGATTGCCATACAGGATCAGGTCATAAATACTAAAAACTACAGAAAACACATACTCAAAGATACAACACTCACAAATGATACATGCAGAAAATGTCACATCATGCCAGAAACTATACAACACATCACTTCTGGGTGCAAGCTCTTGGCACAGACAGATTACTTACACAGACATAATCAAGTAGCAAATATAATATACCAAGAGTTTGCAAAGAAATACAAATTGGTAGACATCCATCAACCATATTACAAATACAAAAATACAAATACAAAATTTTAAAATCGTTTTTAAAAACGTTTAAAATTTTACATAAATATATTTGTCCCAGGATTATTTACATGATTAAGCAGTAATGACAATATAAAAATTTTTGTATGGTCATTACTGTTTAATCACGTTTTAATTGATTTGATTTTAATTAGTTCAGATTTTATTTTTAAGTGAGGTAGTTAGGTATTACACAGTTTGTTTGATTTACAATTAACCTCTGTCCCCAATTTATTCTTTCGTTAATAGTTTAATATTGTGCTTTTTTTTAACTAATTTATTATACAGATCATTATAGTCTACAGTATATTATATTTTACATCTAATTTCTTAAGTTTTAATTTAATTTTCTAATACTATATATTTTTAAATATAGAATGTATGTATGTGCTATTAAGTTTAATTACACTAATTAAGCAGTGGCCATACATTGTAATGGAGAATGTTGCAAGATCTCACTTGATAATGTTAAAATACTCAAAAAATAAAAGTGTTATTAAAAGGAAATTATTTGAACATGTATAAATCATTAAAATAAATGATTAGACTATTGTTTAAGCTCATTTTATAGCTATTAGTGAGATCTGGCAACTACTTCTTCATGACAGGAAGAGTCCACTAGAGATCCCATTCAAACCCCATCCCCCATCTGGTTATAATATACTATGCTGGTTTTTGTCAAATTAAGGTGATCTCACACAATGAAACTTGTACACTTTTATAATGATTTTAAGAGCTTTTAATTTCAACTTTTTTGAAGAAAAGTTTTTTAACCTAATTTTAATTTTGTTTATCAGTTTTATTTTTTTTTTAATTTTTGTTTTTAACATTATCCATCTCATACTTTTTTACCCATCTACAGGTAATCACAATCTATATTATTTTATAGGAAAAAATTTTTAAATTTTATTTATTTAATATTTTTTTTTCTTATCTACCTTAATTTTATCTTATACAGCACCCTTTTTTAAACAAATTTTATCCAGTCAATTGCCCAATTTTTAATTTAAATTTGTAATTAATAATCAGTATGTAAGTAAAAAAAGATTTAAAAAATATATTATCTATTACTATGTGTGATGTAATTTATATCTATTATTTCTTTTGTAAAGAGTGAAGAGGGGTCACTAAAACCCGAAATGCATTTCCTCCATTAATAAAGCCTATATCAATAAGTGTTCCTTATGTGATAAATTACTGAGAATAAAGCCAAAAACTAGGTTTTTATATAAATATCCTAAATTATCACAAGAAGTAAAATGTCTATGGAAAATGATAAAGTCCATACCATATCAATAGTCTCTCTGCCACAGGATTTATCCTGCATTCATTACTTAAAAGTCTGAAGACGATAGACATTCACTCAAATTTATACAGATCTTTACAAAAAGCTACTATGCTGACAACTTGCCATATAGTTAGAAAATTTCTCCAAACTGTTTGAAGTTTTGTACTGGTCTCACAGGGTTTGCACTTGGCCCACCTGTGAGATACAATATAGGACACTATATGAGAACGATACACAGTAAAAGTAAAAATAATAATGTAAAAAAAATACTGGATAGTGAGAAAGAAAATATGTAGAAAGGAATAAATGAGAAGAATTTAAACTTGAGCATGCAGTATCAATATTTATTAGTTACACTTTATTAGCCAGAATAATTAATTAAGATTAAATTTATTGAAAATTTTTACTCGTAAGGCTTTAATAATTTAATATCTATTATTGAGTGTCTTGTTATTAATATATTTACATGTATATAAATAAATAATTTTATCTGTAGATGGGAAGTAGTGGCATGTTTGAGTGAAATTGTCACCAATGACACACTATCAAATAAAAAGCAGAAAGTGTCAAAAGAATGCAGGAGTCAACTAAGAGTAGAACTTATACAACGAGTAAGTTTATTTTTGATACAATAGGTTTTTCCTGTGAAATCGTTATTATTTTATTACTTAAACATTATTAGTTTATAATTTTTATTATTGACATTTAAAATTTAAAAAGTTTAAATTAACACTCCAAATCAAAAAAGTTATAAATCAAGGAACAGACTCTATATATCAAAGTTAATAAATTTATGTTAGAACAATTTAAAAATGTACAAGTACTTTTGACAGACTTTCATAACTGTCATCTTTGGGCAAAGAAATTTAAAAATTGAATGGCACATTACAAATACAGAAAGTTTGGAATAGAATACAGTTTGAACTTTTAGATTCAAATACAATATTAATTAATAGAATAATAATTAAATGTAAGTCTATCAATATCAAAATTAACAAATAAAGTTAATGTAATGCAACACACAAAACTGAATGAGATAGAAACAGACACAAATGAAAATTACTAGCATAACTATGACTGCTAACATGAATCTACTATATCTAGAGAGGACTAGAAACTTTTCAACTTAGCATGTACAAAAATGCTGTAATTTCTGTTTTCTTTTGTAGGGTCTAGCTCCACACAATCTTCCAACAACAATAATTGGTGGAATTACAATATATTAACTCAACAGTTTCTGATGCTGGCTACATTTCAGCCAAATTTAGGGATCTCAAACACGGTTCTACATTCCTTTTACCTTATTTCTACTGTGATTGTTAAGAATAATAGAGAATTTGTGGGTAATTCTGTTTTTTACTTGGGAAAAAGTTACCCATAAATATAGCACACCCGTATATATTGCATAATTATACCATACTTATCATTCTACTGCCAAGTTTGAGTAGGTTACTGCGCTAAGATAGGAACTCTTAGTGTATGCTGGAAAAATCACAGATTTATATTATTCCAGTCAAAGACAGTGCCTCAAATGTTAGCGTGTATTGCATGTCAGGGCCATATTGAGGTTGTTATGTTGCAATAAGTGCATCAGAAAGATGTAATACTGGACTAACTACCACTGTTGCTACGTATAAACATTCCACCAATCGGCATCTATTAACTATCCTCCAATAATCAATGGCTATGTAAAGTTTATGGTTTGTTCCAAAAATGTGCAATTCAAATTTTAGAACACCAGCTTGAGGTTGACCTCTATAAATGGACAAAAATATTTACTTCTCAAAGTGAGCAGTTATTTTATGCCGGTTCTTTGGTTTTGTTACGTAATGAATTTTGGACTTTGCAATTATCCAACTTTGGTGCTCCCATCACATTGCTTTTTTTAAGGACATTAACCATATTGTTTGGGTGGTTTGGTTGGATGTCCTTAAAAAAAGCAATGTGATATACAGGTTTAACTGCAACTGTAATAATCCTATGAACTATGTAGATGAAACAAACAGATGCCTCGAAGTTCATACAAAAGAACACGCAAACGCAATCAAATACAATTCTGAATACTCTGCAGTTGCTAAACACTGCAATCTATATGGATGTGAAATAGATAAAAGTACAATAAAAGCATTAAAATTCGAAACTAACACCTATAAACTTAAATATTTTGAACATATAGAGATTTTAAAAATTAATAATGCTAATAGAATTAATGATAATCTAGATGTTAAAATTGACGAAGGATGGCACAATTATGTCTTTTAAAAACTAAATATCTTTGTGATGTTATGACTATATATTGTTAAAAACTGTTGTAAACTTGTAATTGTATCACATGTTGTCACTACTTGTGCATCAGATGTAAACTGTTACACACTTCCCTTACTACCGCTCTCAGCACTTTGTTGTAACGCTGGTACCTGCAACTCTGTCATCTTACTGTTTTTGGTATGTACATAATCTGTCTGTATAACTTTAGTTCATAACTGTAAACCAATAATTGGCTAACTTATAACTGTTTTGTATCAGCACTCTGTACATCATGTCACCTTGCAATATTATGAAGATTTATTACACCTGTCTACACTGATAATGCTTACTGGTCATACAGTTACAGCAGTGTTTTCACCTTTATTTTGTATAGCTTTAGGCATAGTTTTAAGTTAACCTTTACCTTATATAATTTTAAATATACTAAAACACCATTAGTTAATACCAACTGATTTTGGGTTCTTTTGTTTCCATATGTATGTAGTCGTTTTTGTGTTTATTAAATGTTTTCACTTTGATTCCTGAGTGTTTGTGCTCATCATCTGTCTACATAACCCATTGAATACGTGTCCGTTTGTTTGCGTAATGGTATGCCAAAAACGGGCACTAGAGGCACCCTAGTGATGATTTTAAATTAACAATAAATTATTTTTATTTGTAATAGGAATTTATTATTGATATGAATTTACTAAATGGTATAAATAATTATTATATGCCTTGTCTTGCCTTATTATATTCCTTGATTAATCTTGTGCCTCGCGTTTACATCATCACGTGGCTCAGTGAATGTCGCATATTGACTCACAGGAAATTTGTTGAAAAAATGGCAGATACATTTAAAATTGAGGTTTACAAGCAAAGGTAAATAAACAAATTAAACTATTATAAAGTATTTATAGAATGTTTAATAGGTAGAAATCTAGATCCATATGATGCAACTGGGACTTTAACAGAGCTGTAGAGCATATTGATAGGAACAAAAAAGTCAAAGGAACTGTGCCTCATGGAAATTTATAAAAAATGTCCACTAGGGGGTGTCCCAGGCTACTGGTTGGTCTGATCAGCCCTCACTATTATCTGCCTCATGGTTGTTGATAATTTAATTAATATAAGAAAAAATAAGTTTTTAAATAACCTTTAAAATAGATATAGTGCTGAGATTGTGTCAGACTTATGAGAATTTAAAAAAATTAAATACAAGCATGAGTTTCAAGGTGCAATTAATTTCTCTTGATTGGATTAAAACGCAGTGTCGAATTAAACTTTTGGTAGACCGAAATGGTCTGTTATCTGCCTAGATACAGGAAACTAACCAATCAAAAGCTTGAGATCTGGGGAAGAGAATCTTTTAAAAATTCAGATCTCAAGGACAAAGGCAGACTTCTCCCTGCCTCCCCTTGTGAAGTTAACTATGCAGACTTTTTTCAGCTTTCAACAGTGAAGTCATCTGACCAGACTTGACTTTGCTTTCTGTTGTGAAGTTATATGCCTTGTCTTCATCCCTAGTGACACCATCCTGCCTTGGACTTCTGGTTTTCACCATTCGTCACTGGTTCTTCCAACACCATAGAAGCATCTCAACTGACTGCCCTAGGGCCATAGACGCTACAGTCCTGCACCTACAATTGACAAGACACACTAAATTGTAAGACTTAGTATAAATAAACAGACTTGTTTGTCACTGCAGCTATTTGCCTGACTTTCCTTCACCTCACATAATGATAAATCTGACATTTGGATATCACCAATTCAGCAATCTCACAAACTGTATTCTATTCCACCATTCTGTATTTGTAATGTGTCATTCATTTTTTTAATTTCTTTGCCCAAAGACAACAGATATGAAAGGCTGTCAAAAATACTTGTAAAGTTTTAAGTTGTTTTATTATAAATTTATTAACATTGATAGACACAGTAGTTTGTTTCTTGTTTTAAAAGGGTTTTTTCCAGTGAAAAAGTTGTGTGTGTGATCTTGATATAGATAAGAATTTCATTTAAGAGCATTTTTTTTTGTCAGTTTTATAATTTTTGCATTATAGATTATATTATGCTGATACTTGTACATAACTGAGTTTGGTGATTATAATATAAAAATTATTGTTATATTTAATGGAGTGACTTAATTCTGGACTACTTGTTGTAGACCAACACTAAATTTCAGAAAGGTTTTTGCATGAAATGTGCAATGCATGCTATGTCTCACATATTTTTTATAATTTTACTATAGATATTACTTTTCCTATCTGTTCACAAATCCTTTTCTTTGTAATTATATAGCTATCTTATATATGCTGCATGCTAATATGAAGATGATGATATTACGGTTTCGATATTACACCAATTCACTAAGTATGTGGAAGAAACATTATTGATCAGTTATTTCAAATAGTTTGAGAAGCATTAATTTAACTGATGTAAATGAGCAAAGATATTTTGTAATTATATATTAAATTTGCAATCTTTTCATCTGATTTGTACTAAATAGACTTTTGTACCCCTAGCAATTATTTTAATTAACAATAAATGCAGTTTTTATACGTTTTTGACTGCATTTTAGTAGGGTATGCCATGAGAATGCTCATTAAGAAGGGATTTTTTTTAAATTTCTCACAGAGGAGAGGGTTAAGGATTACCCTGAAGAACTTGGCCTCTACTGTACTATTTTAGATGTGGTTTTTTGCGTTTTTGACTAAGTTTTAGTAGGGTACCTACTAGTAAAACATTCTACCACACTGGTATTTTACTCCATCTCACTGGAGGACCAGTGTTTTCAATGAAAACTAATATACTTTGAGAATCACTGCACATAATCTAAAAGCAAGACTCAAGTAACATCAGTATGTATTTAATAGAAACACATATAACACAGTCCTAGTGGCATATACCAGACAGCAAGGTGTACAAATTGCATCGAAAGACGTAGCAATAATCCATCTTACTAAAAATCTAACGACTTCCAAAACTTGGAAATGCTAGAAATATATAAGGCTCAAAAGGAGCAAACATGCATTGATTTTAGAGATGCAGACAGTTTATCCACAGCATGGATATGTATTTATGAAGTTTGAACTTTAGCATTTATTGTTTTACAGAGGGTTTATCCCATTTGATATTATTCTGTGTGTCATCTTATTGGTTTATGTTATAACTTTAGAATTTTGTATTTTGTTTTTTTAAATTTAGAACATCGATTATGCATTCTATCCATTAGAATTTATTTGAATTTTGTATGTTTTCAAAGTGAGAAGAACCTGTGATTGGTTAAAAATTTTTTTAAGGTATTAAACTCATTGCTGGATATCAATAAGTTGTGCTGTTAGTAGCTCACTTTTCGTGGTTAACATTAACATCATTCATTTATATGCTAATAATGTAAATATGATGTAATAGTTAAACTTTAAGTTTAAATTACCTATATAGATCTTAATAACTAAAAAAGAACTTAATATTAAAAATATTTACTGATATTTTAATAGGATGAGAATATCCATTTAGACCCTGCATTGGAAAATGCTTGTAAAAATGACCAGATTAAGTTTTGCAATAATAGAAGCCCTGGAGAATCTCAGGTAAAATGTTATTGAAAACTGATTTTAGGAATATCAGATTTTTAAAATAATAAATGATGTATTAACACTAAAAAATGACATTTTTTAATTTTATATATTTTAACAAGAAATTAAGAAGTTTAAAATCCTTGAATATTTATAGAAAATCATTACATCACCTATTTATTTTATTTTTCAAAATGTATTATATATTTCATTTTTATTATCAATATTAGTTTAAACATTTTCTTACTCCTTACAATATGGCAAAGTTTTCGTACAGATATTTCTTTCTTTTGACACAATATATTTGTCTTAATGTATGTTATTGCTATGCAGCAAATTTAAAATGCCTTTTAATCTATCATTTAAGGAATAAAACTGGAATATTTGGTAATGACATATCTCTGAGAGTAACCAAATTGAGTAGTGTTTCACACTAGAAATGAACAACTACCAGTTTTACTTCTTCAATAATTTATGGAAATTTTTTTATTAGAATGGAATGAATCTCAATAATTAAAAAAGAAAACCATATTATCATGCTGGGTAGCAATGCTATTGGGATAATGTGTAAACATTGTCTAAAAAGTTTCTCTGGGAAGTATAATTTAAAAATTACAGTTAATTTGTTATTATTCTAACTGCCTAATTCTAATAATAATAAACAACGCTTTTTGCTCACAACTATAAATTAGACAGAATTAGATAACCTAAATAGAGTGTAACAATTTGCAGGACTTATCACACCAAGGCCAACTGAAAGAAGGACCAGAACTTTTATAAAAAAAACAGTTGGTCTTTAATAATCACATATCAAATTTAGGTAAGTATGCATTTTGAGTACAAGGACCCCTCATCAGCTTACAAACACATGGTAACAACGTAACAAATACAATACCAATAACCTGCCAATACAACACGATAACCAACATATGCAGTGCACTGCATTTACAATTTCTCAATGTAACCCATATACTAAAACTAAAATATCAAGTATAAATTAGAATACAATGACAATGTGGTGTAACATATTATCTGGGACCAGTAAATGTCTTAGTTTCTCCTACATATTCCAAATTCTGGTAGACGGTTACACTATTAATAATAAATATTGTTAAGTATATTAAAAAACACAAAAAAAAGGGGGAAAGGAAGATAACAATGAACTTACTCTTATTAAAACCAATTGGTCTCCAGATTTTAACACAAACAAAATACATCTGATCTATAAGCCTTTGTGAAGTCAATTGCACTGTCCATCTGCATTTTACAAAGTGATGTGACTGTACTCCCTACATGTGTTCAGCATCTGTTTCAAGGTTAAGTGAAAACGATGTCAATCCACCCCTCATGTAGCTTCAGTCCCATGTTGTTATTAATTCTGATGTCTTCCTGTATCCCCACATTTTTCAATAAAGTTATTAAAACCACATAACATAACAACTCTAGCCCCTGTATTTACTAATAATATCAAAAAATTACTAATAAATAAAGAAAATATTATTCAAAATATTGACATAATGCAACAAAATAACATCATATATAGAATATCCTGCAGCTGCCAACCAAATTACCAATACATAGGTGAAACTGGAAGAACCCTAAAAATCAGACTAAAAGAACTTTCACATGCTATTAAATTTAATTACACTAATTCTGCCGTAGCCATACATTGCAATAGTGAAGGTTGCAAGATCTTACTTAATACTCTAAAAATACTCAGAATAGAAAAAAATAGTATAAAAATGAAATTACAGTAGACCCTCCCCTATGACATGGTAGATACGTTCTGTGTTTTATGAAATTCAATAGCGAATATTGCACAAACCAATTGCAATAGTGAATATTTAGCAATGAATTCAAATAGCATTGAAGTTCAGTTCAATGCTATTTGGTATTAAAAATTAGAGATACTCCTATGAAAAAGACAAATAAAAAATAAAAATAATTAAAATTAGTGCAAATAGTATAAATTTATTAAATTATCCTGAGAAGTAAGTTACAGTTGTTCCTCTTCCAATTTATTAGATAAAATTGAAATATTATCTTTAAACACTTTCTATTATATTAATTGATCATTATATTATATTTTTTTATTTGTATTATGTCTTTTGTTACATGAATTTTTCAGGAATGTATTTTCTGTGTAAAACAAAATTGGGTTTACTACATTGTAGCACTTTTTGACAACTAAGTAAAACATAGAAGATTGCCTTGCTACAGCAGCCCTAGTCTTACCAGTTAGAGAAAGAGAGATCAAAATATATTGACATGAGCATGAACATTCATTCCAAATTCAAACTTTTTAACATTTAAAACAGCAGATGAATTAACAACAGTTGCTATTTTTAATTAATCTGCTGTTCTAAGTTATCTCATCTGCTGTTGATTGTTTCATCTCCTTTGATAGCTGCTATTAAAGGAAATGAAGCACTCAATAGCAAACAAAAGGGTGATTTTAACCCTGGAATGTGAGAATTATCAACACACACAATAAAATTGTGCAATGGCAAAACAGTCCTTCAGGGGTCTGCTTCAATGTTCTAAATCACAATTGTTGCTAACTGGCTGAAGCAGTCACATATTTGCAATGAAACAACAGACATTCTAAATTATTTTAAAGCAAACCATTGATTTTTTGAATGTGTAATATAGAACTGTTTTCAGATGGATCTAAAGATGGGACTTAGTTCCCAAAATATTTATCAATTTTAATGTATTTCTTGATTCTTATTTTACAAATGTAAGCTTAAATCTTCAATTTCTTTCATGAAGTCAGTTTAAGCTTAGTCAAATTGAAATACTCATTTGTAAAGAAAAAAGATGGCATGGCATTATAATAATTTATCATTTGGCAATGAACACAAACCACTTTAACTGCTTGACTGATAGTAACTCTAAAAGAATTTAGTTGTCATTGTGAACTCTTGTGACATAATGTATCAACAAAAATTATTTTATTCAAAGAGCTATTTCTGGTGCAAAGTCATTCCCACTACACTACTAATATGTAAAAACAGAAGTAATTTTTATATATAGTTTTACAATGGAATTAATAACTAATTGTTCTTTATGAAAATCAGAATTTTAACATT
Source organism: Centruroides sculpturatus (assembly GCF_000671375.1). NCBI lineage: Eukaryota > Metazoa > Arthropoda > Arachnida > Scorpiones > Buthidae > Centruroides > Centruroides sculpturatus. The sequence continues at coordinate 40,675 of NW_019386393.1, read as the reverse complement.
GTAATTTGACACATTTGTAAATGGAGAGAGAGAGAAGAAAATTGGATATCCAACTTCCCTAGAAAAAAGCAATAAAAGCCATATTTGAACTGTGGAAGAAGAGAACAAATGCTGTGTCTTTGCCTTCACTCTTGTTACTCATACCTCAGATGCGATAAAAAGGATCAAGGAAATCAGTCATTGCATTTAAATTACCAGAAAAAACTGAATAAAAGTTATATTTGCTTTTATACAGTTTGCCACTGATGGTTTAACACACATCAATGTTTAAGTCACATTCATGATATTCACTTCTAAAATATAATAATTTTTTTCTTTTACTTCATTATTCATTACTTTTCAATTGTTTAATTTTTATAATTATTGAAATTTAGGTACTGGAATGCTTGAAAGAGCACAAGAAACAGTTATCGTCTGCCTGTCACAGAGTCATATTTAATCGAGAAAAAGATGAAATGTTTGATAATTCCATAGACTATAATCTTATGACGACGTGCAAGCGCATGATAAAAAAGTATTGTGAATCAGCTCAAATGTCTCAGGTAATTTTATTTAAATATTAAAATTATAATTCTAAGTTATCTTAAATATTATTTAAAGGATTCTGGGAAAACTCTAATTTCCTGCTTACAATTTTTATCATCATATATTTTGCAATTTAAAGTGACTGTAATGCAGATGATATTTGTCTCATATATCCTGTTTTTTCCCTATTTTTTTTTATGTACTAAATAATACTAATTAAGATCTGAGTAATTATGCTCTTAAAAATTGAAAATATTTGCTTATAATATTTCCTCAAAAGCTTAAAATATTCTCTAAAAACATGAAAATATTCTCAAAAAAAATTGATAAGCTTAGACATGTTTTGATTAATTTTTTTTTATATTAGTTTATTTATCGAATCAGTTATACTGTATATAAATAAATTATATATTCTCTGGTTGCAATGCCTAACAAAACATTGTTTTAAGTTCTCAGTTGTAAAGTGTGTTTTGTTTCTGTATATTATTACTACTATTAATAATAATTCAAAAATTTCTTTTGATGTCACATGACTTAACAGGAGCAAAAACAAACGAAGCTACTTCCACAGATAAAATCTGTTTTTCTACTTCTTAAGATCTTGGCTAGTTACATAATATGTTTTCAACCTTTATTTTTATTTATGTGAACCGAGGGGGTTTGAGCGGTGAGCTTCTCCCCACTTATTGGCTTCGTTGTCAGGGATGGCGATGGTTAAGTGAGTGGGAGGAGTAGCGAGGTCGTGATGAGGTGTCGGTCGCACTCAAAGATGACACAATATTAAAATTAAGAATAACATATTTAATTTATAACAAATGATACAAATACATGCAAGTACATTCCAAATTCAAACAAGAGGAAAATAGTAATAATAATAATAATATTTCCACGTTGCAACAATAATAGACTGCTGCTGTCCATCTTTCCCGTCGGCGGGACCGCCGAAGGTCCACTACCCGTGAATTTTCTAAGACCTAATCTAAAACTGGGAAAGAGAGAAGTAAAAATTTTTCTAAGTCTTTACCTCGTGTGCAGTGGCGATCAGAAACTGCGAAGATCTCAAGTGGAGAGCAGGTTGGAGGAGTCTGGTCCTTGGGCTTCTTCTCAGCAATCGCCTGGAGGTGCGGGAGCGATCCCCTTTTCTACATGGTTAGCATGGGAAATATCTGGGGATTTTCTGATGTAATTGTCTTTGCTGCATATGTTGTTTACTTGAATTTTGACAGTTCTTCAGATTTATTACTGTCATTCCCGTCATGGTGACGCAGTTATGACCATCATTGTCACCTCGACTGACCAGTCAGCATTAAAGTAGTCATCACTTGGGGTGATGACTGGCCGGCCCTCCTTGGTAACATGATATAGTTTCTCACTGTACGGTCTACCCTTACAAGTGACCTTTTTGGTTACCCTCTAGACAGTAACATGTGTTTGTTGTTGTTAATTGGTTATTTAATTGTACACCGCAGCTACCTTAGAACGGAGCAATCCCCTGGGGTGAGGGGAGTTGTTCTTCGGTCGTTTAGGATGACTTTGACCGTCTGGGCGGTAAAAGTCGAAGTGGCACAGTACATTGAGGGGTCAAAAGGTCTAGTCTCCAGCCAAAGGGGTGGAAAACGGGTGAAATAAGGGAAATAATGATGAAAGAAAATTTTTATACAAATTTTGGCATTTAAAACTCTCAAAAGAGAGTCTGATTTCTCTCATTTAAACAAATTCAAATTTTTCATGTATCTTTTTAGTTACTGTTCCTAAAATTTCACTAAGTCTTTCTTCAACACTTTCAATCAAACTGACAGCAGTACACAATGTCATCCTTTCTTTCAATGTTTCTATAGCATTTTCAAGGAATTGAAATTTTGCTTTGATGAAAGCTAATTTATGTTCAATAGTTATTTTTCTAGAACAACTATTGGCATCTTCTATGCTCACAGCATCATACAGGTCAGAGAATCATTCAAGCTTTGGCTTGAATGATTCTTTTTATGCCTTTATAATTATCAGCATAACAGTCAGCATTTATCCAGATACTCTATCTGGTTATTACAGGTTCAGGAGGCAATGAGGTACAATGCAGTTGTCTCACAAACTCCTGTCTTCTTGAATGCATCTTCACAAAAACTTTTTTACTTTTGAGATTAATTCATTAATGTTTGGAAAATTTCTGTGTACTTGCCATAGACAGGATTTAATGCAAGATTTATGCACATAATATGGAACCTTTTTGAGTAAAAAAAACATTTAATGTCCCTCCCACTTTAATCATATGGTATGTTGCATTTGTTACGTAAAGAAACACTCTCTTGTATTTGATTCCTGCTGGCCATAAAATATGCATTGTGTAATCAACTGTTTTTGCAGTTGTTCAACGATTTTAGCTCCCAAGGCCTAATTACTTTCTTTTCAGGAAATTTTTAATCTATTGATTTTTTATATTAAATAATTATTTCTACTTAAAAGTGAATCTGACAGTCAAAAAATTGCCATTTTTTTTGTTATTTGATAAATATAGCTGTAGGGATTGTTGTTATTTCATTTGACAGTGTGTGGAAATTCACACATGCAGTCTACATTGTTTACAAACTAATTGCCCTTGAGAACAAATGGTAACTGCTTTCCCTGGACATTACATGTACGCCTCAGGGTAGGAACAGTTTAAGGCAGGAAGGGAACTTGTTTACCACATCTATTCAAATATAACACAAAATTTCTGATTTTTATGCTATAGGGCAAAGAGGGTTTAGGGGAAAGGGGGCAAAGGCCCTTTAGACTGCTTATTTGCCAACAGTTTGGTGAAAACCATTCATGTGGACACTGGATGGCTGGATGATTGGAGACAAGGAAGTTGTGAGATTTCTGTCCCCTGTCAGGAGCTGACACTAGTTAGGATAGTTCAAAGATCACGTCCTAACTTGTGAATCATAAAAGAATGTGGAGTAGGAGGGTTGATTTGACGGTTGAGTGGGGAGCACAATGAGTAAGTTGGTAGGGTCCAAGAGAAACAGGTAATCTGATCAACAAGCATAACAAAAGTTTAATATAACCATAATCTAGAGCAGTGTTTCTCAATGGGGGTGATATCGCCCCCATGTGGGCATTTTCCATGTTGAGGGGGCAATTAGTAACAATTTATATTTTGGAGGGTGAAAAACAATTTTCTGGGCAATATAGTAAAACATTATATTAAGAATAATTAGATATTTTATTTGTTATATTGTACAATAATTAAACAAATAACATTATACTAGTCACAAGTCTACTCAATGCAGTACAAATTTGGCATTTGCCTTGGCTCTTGGCATCGGAATTTTGAAGTGAAGGGGGCAATACTACGTTGAAGGGGATGGCGATTTATTAGAGGTTGAGAAACACTGATCTACAGTATACAGGACACTACGAAATACAACTATATACAAAAAGTAATTATACTACAGCTACCAGACTAAAAAACTGCACAAGATACCATTCTTACGGTTTTGTCTAAGTAGATCGAGAGACAGTTCACAACTGTTTAACAAGACACTAAATACCTCAGAGAGAGAGATGCAGCTCTCTATTTTGGTGGAGGCATCTGTGTAGATTGTCTGGGCGTTTGGCAGGTGAGTCGAGCTCTATGCTTGGAACTTGGCGAGACAGGAAACTCCTTCTATGGAGATGTTCACTCCGAAATATGGCAATGCTGGAGATGTCTGCCTTGTATGGTCTCCCAGGGAATGTCCACACTCGTGATCAGATGCAACCCTTTTTTTGTATGTGTTGCCCATGAGAATTGACTCAGGTGACTTTGATTTAATGCATTCTAAGTTTGAGTTGGGTCCGAGTATTGCTGATATGGGCTGTCAAAAATCGTATGTTTTGACAAATTATGGATATTTTCTATCCGCTATTGTGGCTCATCTTACCTCATAATTCTGTCCGGTTGACAGTCTCCCATCTTTAATAATTGAATGTTTTGACCAAGTTTAAAACATAAGTCCAAACATTAAAATAATTGGTGATTCAGAGGAATATTTGGTGATTCAAAGGGCCTTATCTTTCAATCAGGAAGTTCCTGGTGGAGATCTGGGTTTTCTTCTCTGGATTTTTCCCTTTAATTGATAGTTAAATTAATAAACTAATTTAGCTCTAATTAACCCCTCTGGATCTTCACACTATTAAAATATGGGGAAACCGAAAAAAGGTATATATAAAATATTCTACTGAATGAAAAACAAAAATAACCTGCTGATGTCATAAAAAACATTCAATAGTATTTTTAAAAATTTTATCAAAGTCAAATTGGTCCAATAGAAGTTTAGAACGATTTAAATAATTTGATAAAACAAAACTCTCAAAAAAGCAATGAGGACAATTAATATGCTAATTAATAAAACATTATAAAAAAAACTTTTGTGGCAAAAATAATTTATAAAATTTGCAAAGGTCATAGATAACAATGCATATGTACTAGCCCATACACTTTTGGAAAAGTTATACTGTAAGGACTGTTTTTATTGTAATGCTATGTACCAAACCCGAGTATACTTGGACAAGGAACTACACGAGAGTTCACCTTGCCTGAGACATCTTGGGTGAAGAACTTAAGGGGTGATTTGTTTGCTTAACAAATGCTGTATGAATTTAAAATGTTTTTTCATCTGCCTCCTCCTTAGTATTAAATACTGAATCTAGAGCTCCAACAATGATATTTACTACACACCTTCCAAACTGTGATTTCATTCATACTTAACCAAACATTTGTTCCTTTGAACCTGTCTTGAACTGATTAAATTCACTTGTCATACATTTCTGCCAAGTAATTCTTTTTAAGTCACTTCATCAAATATATTTTTCAGGTATTGTCCTTTAGTTTATGAAAGGAGAAATCAGCACTGCTCATAGGGGCATATAAATCTCTTAAAAATGGAGATTTTGATGGTCCCAGCTTATTTCTGTCAATATTTAAAATTCAGATAAAAGTATAAGAGCACTGCCTATCAGCATTAATAAGGTTTTGATGAGTAAACTCAAAATAAATAAATAAAAACAGTACACCTCTGAACCTTAAAAGTACAATTCCAGAATAGTTTAATGCAGATGAAACACAAATGTTTTCGTATATGTTTTTTCAAATAATCTTAAGAATGTTCCATTTTCCACATTCCATTTGAGAATGCTTTAACCTGAAGATGATCTCCTACGTAGATCGAAAGCATTTGTGTTTTATCTGCATTAAACTATTCTGGAATTGTACTTTTAAGGTTCAGAGGTGTACTGTTTTTATGATATAATATATAATATTTCAGTTTTACAGTGTTTGAACCACAAAATAAATACAAAATATTTCTCAAGCACTTTTGACATGTATAGAATGTCTTCTTTAGGCAAAACAAAAACAAATTTTAGAATATTGATATAAATTTTAACATTAATGTTAATTTGTACTAATTAGAATGCACATGTTAAATTTAGCAGGTTAACAGAACCAGGATACAAGAACATGTCTTGGATATGCAGCATGCTAGAACTTTCACAGCCCTCTCTATTTATACAGCAGATCCAGAAATTGTGATGGACTTCACGCTAGCTAAACTCCTTCTCACAACATCCCACACCGAACATCTCAGATGGTTGGAGGTCTTAGAAATATTTAAAGCTAATTTTGCATCAACTTCTATAAATTTTAAGGAGGAAATGATGACGTTGATGGCTTGGCGGGCTTTACTTTACATGACGATATAGTCATTGGTTGAATCTATGTTATGCTCGGGACAACACATGGCATGGTTTTAAATTTTTTATACTTATAGTTTGAACAGTTTTATACTTATTGGTGGAACAGTCTTTTAAAAAAAGCTTTTATGTTCTGAATGATGTTTCATTGGGAACTGTTATAACACCTGATGAAGATCTCAAAAGGAGTTGGAAAACATTTGTCCAAAGATAGTTTTTTTTGTTTTCTTCACACTGGTTATTGATTCTATGTTTGTTAGTTCAGCCATTAGTTTTTAAAACTTTTGTTTGAATTTTAAATGAACTTTGCTTGTTCATACTTGAACACAATATAACTATCTGTATTTGAACTAAAGCAGCTATTCTGTTCAGGTGTGAAACAGTTAAACATTTGGATTTGATGATGGAAGGAACAATCTCAAAAGTACTTTACCATATTAGAAACTTGATTCCTTTAAATGATTTGTTTGTTATTTTTGTTTCAAGTTTAACCATGAAGTTATCTGATTTAGCTGCTGGATGTCCAATGTCAAATTTTAACTTTAATTTCTTTATTTTTTTTTTATGAAATTATATTTTGGAGAAATTTTGTTCTTGAAAATGTGCTGCCTCAAGTACATTCTTGTTTTTCTGATACTTAGAACTAACACACCACCAACCTATCTTAATTGTAGATTAATATTTGCAATTAAGATAGGTTGGTGTTGTGTTAGACAGACCAGTTTGGTAAACAACACGTACTTCAGACGTTTTTGAACCACAAAATAAATACAAAATATTTCTCAAGCACTTTTGACATGTATAGAATGTCTTCTTTAAAAACATCACTTAAACATGTACGTGTTTATGTGATTTTTTTTTTGCTTAACATAAAGATTCTTTGAACAATATTTGGATAAAAAAGGGAAAATATTTTAAATGACTTTCAATATGGCGTAGAAACTTTTACATTCGGAACTATTGAGCACGTGATTCCGTTCTATCTTTTCTATTTAAAAATCATTCCAAACAACTGTTTTTACGTATTTAATATCGTTTCAAATGATTCTTTATCTGAAGAAGGACCCAGGAGGTGTCTGAAAACGTTTGTATTGTTAAATTTTTAATTTGCATCAGTTAAAGGCTTCTGAGTTATGTGTTGTTTAGTAAACTCCGAGGTGCAGTTGTTCGTTATTATGGCCAGTTTGGTGTTTAGTGTGGACAATTTGGGTTTAAAAACTGAAATTAATTTTAACCAATTAATGTCATTAAAAATTTTTATTTTTTATTTTTTTCTTCTGTTTCATTTTCTGGGATCTCAAATACAGCTCAGGGTCTGGGTGATTTGTAGCTGTCACTTGCTCTGTGGCTGTCCCTGTCGTGGCTAATAGATGTATATTCCTAGAAATAGATATAAGTAAATTAAATTAAAGAGATGTGTATTACACATGGTGACAATTGAAATCAGTAGCAATTTCTTGTTAGTTTATCTTGCTTGAAAAATGATGTTGCTTCTACACATCTTTACTACAACACCGGAGAATAGTAACATAACTCTTTCTAACCTGTTACCGGTGCGTCTACTAATTCTTAACGATCCAAAACGAACCAAAACTAATGTTTTCAAACCCCTATAATGGTTCTTCTTCAGCCTTTTTCGAATCTCTGATGGAAAATGCAGCTCGTAAAAACTTTAAATTCAAAATATATAAGTTCGAATGCACGTTTCCCGTTTCCGTCGTTGTATGTCATGCGCAGTTGACTCCAAAACGGGCTATCATACATTATCATTCATAAACACTAGCCACGCTGTTGATAACATAATCTCTTCTTTTTAATTGATGCATTGATTATCCTTAAGGTTAGCTAAGTATATGCTGGCCGCCTCTAGCCATCTGATATGGTGTATGTGCTGTATGGTGCGGATAATTCTTGCTTTCTTAAATTCGGGGTCTATATCCGGATTGGAGGCATATACTGCTAGCGCCGTCATGCTCCTTTGTTTCTGAATATCAGCTGCGTGTTATTTGAGTCTAACTTCTAAGGATCGTTTGGTGGAGCCTACATACAGAAGGTTTCTATCACATCTGCGATCTATAATCGGTATGCTGTAGACCCCTGACAGCTTATCCCATGACAGCTTATGAAATTAAATGGTTTTTAATTTCAGTTTAAATAAAATATGTTTCATTTACATTAGAACATTGTGTTCTATTTTTAAATTTCGTTTACCTGAAGATGATGAACTTAAGTATGTTGAAAGTACTAGCACAAATAAAAACCTGTTAACATTGCACTCAGTGTGTTCTTTGTTACTTTTTATAAAATTTATGAATCATGAATAGAAAATATTAGGTGTTTTTCATTTAAAAATTTGCTTTGTTTTTGTTTTGGTTAATTATTCTTATTTATTTATTTTTTCATTAAAGAACCATTAAGTTATATGTATAAAATTATTATTTATCATTAGGTTTTGGACTGTTTGAAAGAATATCGCAATGAATATATGGATCCACAGTGTAGTAAACTAATTCTGAAACGTATGATAGAACAGAATACAGATTATAGGTTAAATTATCGACTGAAGCACGCGTGTAGTGCTGACATCGGAAAATTCTGTTCCAAAGTATTGGATGAGCATATTAAACACAAAGAGACCGAAGAATTTGAGGGTAAAGTAAGTATGGTATTTTTGATTAGTAAGACATTAAATAATTCTGATGATTGTTAGAAAGAAAAATGTAGAAGAATTAAATTTGAAATATTTTTGTTATAAATTTGAGTATAGATTAAAGAATTGAAAATTAACTTAAATTTAACACTTAATCTAGGGAAAAAAAATACAATATTTATTGTGTAGCAGCATACGATTCATGCAAGTGTATACACCAGCACAAATGTTTGAGATAGTATTTTATACTATCTCAAACATTAAAAACTTTCTTCCATTTCATTGGGCTGCAATTTGAAAAAATTGTGGATCTATAAATTTGCACTGTCATCTGTCCTTCTTTAATCTCAAGAATGGAGTTAGATACATGAAAGTCAAGAGCAGATATAGAAAGCATAGGGGCAGGAGGACCCAATTAACTATATATGAACTTCTGATGCAAACTGAAAGTCGTATTATTTCAATTCAAAAATTTTCCCTTGAAAGGAGTTTGATAGATGACCAGCATGACTCCATGGCTAACAGAAAAGTATGATGTACAGGGGCAAGACACTACAGTACTAATTTGAGGTGAAGAGCATATATTTTAAGTGAAATAAATTAAAAATATGATTAAAAATTGCAGCCTGGCATTGTGAGAATATCACAATAGATAATTGCTGGTCTTCATTAGTTTGTTGTAGTTGTAATTATAAAGGCAATAAAATAAACAAACAAAAAATATTTGAGGGAATATCCTAAACTGTAAAGTACTGAAAAAACAAATGTTAATTGAATGCCAAAATTTTTTGTTGTTTTTCTCTGTTTATATTATAATTATCATATTTATAATGTTAATAAAATGTATTATAATGGTTATAATAAGTTCTAAAATAAAGTTGATAAACTTAAGTAAAAAATTTAATGTTTATAACATGTAATGATCCTCATTTGTTTGCTCTACAGAACTAACAACAAAATTGGTAGTTTCTAAATAGTTTCCGAGCATTATTATAGGAGTGAATTATTAGAATTTCTCAGCATACAGTCAACATAAGTTTGACTTCCTGTATTTTAGCCGATAACAACTCTACTCCCCAAACTTTTCAGTGAGAACAGGTGTTTTTTGTAATATTTTTCTAGCCCATCCTAACAATTATAACAAAACTTTATATGAGTTTATATAGCATATAGCATATAACATCTCTCTGATCATGTTCAGAAGTTCAGAACAAAAGTTCATGGATATCATAAAAGGAAACTAAATAAAAATACAGGTAGCCCTCGGTTTACGCCGGTTCAGTTTACGCTGATTCACAATAACGCCGCTGCACAATTCGCAATTTTGCTGTGTAATTCCCTGGTTTTCCCTATGCCAGACTGATTTTCGTTTCAGTGTTGACGTATTTACTGAGCCGCGACGTTGTACATTCGTTAAAACAAAGATTTTTATTTAATATATTTATTTTTTCTGTTTAATATTATTGGGTATGTATACATTTGCATTAAATTAATATTAAAATACTAAACGTAAAGGTACCCATGAGTCAAGTTATTAAACTTAATAGTCCAATAAATAGTGTCTGAATCCATAGCGCCAATAAATGTATCTCGTATTAGTTCATTCAGGAAAACACCTTTCGATGCAGTAGCACTTCCGGCACAGTTAGTGAAACAAATCTACTTCTTGTTGGCCAGAAGATACTTTTTTATTAGCCAGAATTATTAGCCAATTTCTATGATATGAATTTCTATGATATGATTTCAATGATATCTACTTCTTGTCAGTCAGATGATATCTATCTCTCCTTAGCCATCTTGAATTTTCCTGCTGAAACTGACCTTATATATGTGCTACAGTGACCGGTGGTTGACCAATCAGTGTCTCCACTTATCTGTAGCTCTATGTCGAGTTAATGTATCCTTTCAACTATGGAAAGTTTGACAGATGAACTTTGTGAGTTAGACAATGATTGGGAGCAAAGTGCAAATGTAAAAAGGAACATAATCACATCCATTTGACCATATTCCGAAATTCTCAATGAAAGAAAACAAAAATGTAAACAATTAAAGATTGATAATTTTTCCGAAAAATGTAAGAGATCTGAAACTAAAACTTTTTAATAAAAACATTTCACTTTATTTTATGATAAAATACATTTTAAAAATTAAATTTATTTGTATTTTGCATTATATGTATTAATAAACAAAATTATTTGCATATTTTTCACTTATATAGAACCTAACCCTATACCTCAGTGTAAATATGGTTCATTTTACAGCGATTCGATTTGTGCTGGCTTTTGTAGGAACAGAACTGCGGCATAAACCGAGGGCTACCTGTACATACATTGGTATTTATAGACACATAAACATTTATAATAAGAAACAAGATATTAGATATATTAACACATTTGTGATAAATCAGACTTCAGCATAAACAATTTAATGTCGTAATATCAACTTTCACATCTGGGAGTAAATCATTTGTTAAGTTCTCAGCAGTAAAAGCAATGCTTTCTTATAACCTCTCAACCTACTATCTCAATTTCTCCAAGTAAATATAGCCAGAAACTGAAAGTTTAGGCAGTCGTCGCCAGTCCCTCAATGGAATATCATCCCTTATCTAGTGCCTAATTTAGTGCCAACAAATATACCTAATTCTTGTGGATACTTCAGTTCAATGGATACTTCTTCATCTACGGGTACACATTTTGAAGACAAACTCTATCTCAGGGGACAAAGGTACATCGCTATACGATCAAGAACACCTCCCAAGAATGTGCACCAGACTATTTTCGAACATCATCATCCAATTTATCTCCACGTGAATCTCATATAAACTCTCTCTCTTCTCTCGCAACCACTTTCAATTAAAGATCCCTTGAAGTTAAGGCCTAACAAACTGTAATGAAACTATAAATTGTATCATGTTGCCTATGTAATTAAATTGTTATTAGTTGTTAACTTGGTACCCTAGTGATTCACTTCTAGTACACTGTCTCTCAACCCATCTCCATCCCAAATCCAATCGCCTGTGTACAAAACTGCTCATGGGACCGAATCAACATGCCATCTCAGCTTCCGTGTCAATTGGGACATGATGGTGTCAGTCCTGACGAGGCACTAAAGAGGTGCTGACCCTCCAGTCACACATTTGTTTTCAGTTGATGTAATTCTGCATTATGTAAAGGTTCCATGATGCAAAAGCACATCAATTGGCAGCAAACATGTTAAATACTATGTTTTAAGATTACCTTGAAAAAATGATTTGTGTGCATATATCAACTGAACAGTAGCCTTACACCCAGTTAAATTACAAGTCCAGTCTTGATATTCATTCCAAATCCTTGGGTATTGTATTTGAACATCAAACTGTAAATAAATATATTAATTTTTTTAATGTTTATTTATTACATTGAATTGAATTAATAATTCAATTATTTTTAAAAAACACAGCATGTTTTAGTTGCTAGTGGAAAATTTTTAAATAAAAACATTATTTTTATTTAATTAGTAGAATTGTATATAATAATATTCAAAGTCAATATTAATTAAGATAAAAATTCAGTTGTGATATATATACAGGTATCCCTTGGTTTACTCCAGCTCAATTTACACAGATTCACAATAATGCCGCTGCGCAATTCACCGTTTTGCGGTGTAATTCCCTGATTTTCCCTATGCTAGACTGATTTTCATTTCAGTGTTGACGTATTTACCGAGCCACGACATTGTACATTCGTTAAAACAAAGATTTTTATTGAATATACTTATTTTTTCTGTTTAATATTATTGGGTATGTATACATTTGCATTAAATTAATATTAAAATACTAAACGTTTAGGTACCCATGAGTCAAGTTATTAAACTTAATAGTCCAATAAATAGTGTCTGAATCCATAGCGCCAATAAATGTATCCCGTATTAGTTCATTCAGGAAAACACCTTTCGATGCAGTAGCACTTCCGGCACAGTTAGTGAAACAAATCTACTTCTTGTTGGCCAGAAGATACTTTTTTATTAGCCAGAATTATTAGCCAATTTCTATGATATGAATTTCTATGATATGATTTCAATGATATCTACTTCTTGTCAGTCAGATGATATCTATCTCTCCTTAGCCATCTTGAATTTTCCTGCTGAAACTGACCTTATATATGTGCTACAGTGACCGGTGGTTGACCAATCAGTGTCTCCACTTATCTGTAGCTCTATGTCGAGTTAATGTATCCTTTCAACTATGGAAAGTTTGACAGATGAACTTTGTGAGTTAGACAATGATTGGGAGCAAAGTGCAAATGTAAAAAGGAACATAATCACATCCATTTGACCATATTCCGAAATTCTCAATGAAAGAAAACAAAAATGTAAACAATTAAAGATTGATAATTTTTCCGAAAAATGTAAGAGATCTGAAACTAAAACTTTTTAATAAAAACATTTCACTTTATTTTATGATAAAATACATTTTAAAAATTAAATTTATTTGTATTTTGCATTATATGTATTAATAAACAAAATTATTTGCATATTTTTCACTTATATAGAACCTAACCCTATACCTCAGTGTAAATATGGTTCATTTTACAGCGATTCGATTTGTGCTGGCTTTTGTAGGAACAGAACTGCGGCATAAACCGAGGGCTACCTGTACATACATTGGTATTTATAGACACATAAACATTTATAATAAGAAACAAGATATTAGATATATTAACACATTTGTGATAAATCAGACTTCAGCATAAACAATTTAATGTCGTAATATCAACTTTCACATCTGGGAGTAAATCATTTGTTAAGTTCTCAGCAGTAAAAGCAATGCTTTCTTATAACCTCTCAACCTACTATCTCAATTTCTCCAAGTAAATATAGCCAGAAACTGAAAGTTTAGGCAGTCGTCGCCAGTCCCTCAATGGAATATCATCCCTTATCTAGTGCCTAATTTAGTGCCAACAAATATACCTAATTCTTGTGGATACTTCAGTTCAATGGATACTTCTTCATCTACGGGTACACATTTTGAAGACAAACTCTATCTCAGGGGACAAAGGTACATCGCTATACGATCAAGAACACCTCCCAAGAATGTGCACCAGACTATTTTCGAACATCATCATCCAATTTATCTCCACGTGAATCTCATATAAACTCTCTCTCTTCTCTCGCAACCACTTTCAATTAAAGATCCCTTGAAGTTAAGGCCTAACAAACTGTAATGAAACTATAAATTGTATCATGTTGCCTATGTAATTAAATTGTTATTAGTTGTTAACTTGGTACCCTAGTGATTCACTTCTAGTACACTGTCTCTCAACCCATCTCCATCCCAAATCCAATCGCCTGTGTACAAAACTGCTCATGGGACCGAATCAACATGCCATCTCAGCTTCCGTGTCAATTGGGACATGATGGTGTCAGTCCTGACGAGGCACTAAAGAGGTGCTGACCCTCCAGTCACACATTTGTTTTCAGTTGATGTAATTCTGCATTATGTAAAGGTTCCATGATGCAAAAGCACATCAATTGGCAGCAAACATGTTAAATACTATGTTTTAAGATTACCTTGAAAAAATGATTTGTGTGCATATATCAACTGAACAGTAG
>NW_019386393.1:0-24232 GCF_000671375.1 Centruroides sculpturatus | reverse complement strand
TTTTTTTTGTTGGTGTGTGTATTTTAGCTGGCAGCACTGGCACTCATGTGGTGTTTTTCTGAGGACTGTGTGTCAGGACATGTGTTGTGCTGAATCAAACATTTTTGATACTAGATTAACTTCTAAAGTATAATTTTTTTTTTTTTAATATATTTGTTTTGTTTGTACAAAATAAAGAAATAATTTTTAATGAATTATTAAATCTCTAACTGCATTATTAATTAATAAACTCCACCATACCTTTAGAATGCAGTCTATTTTGGATAGTTATCTAACGTTTTCGGTCTAATTCATAGACCTTCTTCAGGATTGATGTAAAAAAAAATTTGAACTTTCCCAACGGTAATTCCAACAACGCACGTTCTACAATCTTCCGAAATTCGATTGCACATGTCCATTTGCTCTTTATAATGCCGCCGCTTTCCCTGCTGATGCTATTCTATTTGACTCTCGAAAATTTATATTTAGCCCCTTTTCTCTGTATTTATAAATGTGCCAGGCCTCTGCATACTTTAGATGTCGTTTATTATCAATCTTTTGTATAATATCTGCCTTGCTCCATTCAATTGCAACCTCTGCAGGATCTGCGATAGCATAATTAGCCAATGGAGCAAGGCTGATATTATACAAAAGATTGATAATAAACGACATCTAAAGTATGCAGAGGCCTGGCACATTTATAAATACAGAGAAAAGGGGCTAAATATAAATTTTCGAGAGTCAAATAGAATAGCATCAGCAGGGAAAGCGGCGGCATTATAAAGAGCAAATGGACATGTGCAATCGAATTTCGGAAGATTGTAGAACGTGCGTTGTTGGAATTACCGTTGGGAAAGTTCAAATTTTTTTTTACATCAATCCTGAAGAAGGTCTATGAATTAGACCGAAAACGTTAGATAACTATCCAAAATAGACTGCATTCTAAAGGTATGGTGGAGTTTATTAATTAATAATGCAGTTAGAGATTTAATAATTCATTAAAAATTATTTCTTTATTTTGTACAAACAAAACAAATATATAAAAAAAAAAAAAAATTATACTTTAGAAGTTAATCTAGTATCAAAAATGTTTGATTCAGCACAACACATGTCCTGACACACAGTCCTCAGAAAAACACCACATGAGTGCCAGTGCTGCCAGCTAAAATACACACACCAACAAAAAAAATATTGGAGTAGCCAAAGACATAGCCAAAGGTTGCAGCACCACAGCACTAGTGGAAATTAAATTTGCCGATTGGAACACTTTCGGCTTTCGGATAAAAGATGCTCTACTGTATAAACATTTAATAAACAATAAATATTTAAAATAAATTTTTCACAAATCACACCTAAATTCAAAATTTCCAGCAAATAAACATCAAAAAATACATGTCGAACGTTTTCGGCCACTGAATTTATTGGCCTTCATCAGGAAATGCAAACTGGAAAAACCGTTCTATAAATATAACTTAGCTGCCTTTTAAATTTTAAAAGAACGTTCCATAGGCAAGGAGTATGTTTAAATACTCCTTGCCTATAGAAGGAAACCCACTGTTTTCTGTCTTCTCTCAAATGAGAAGGACGACACTGAAGACACTCTGGCTCCTGGGATTTACCACATCCCCCTATATGAGGAGAGGTTTGACAGATTACTAGCTTACATAGGATCCACATACAGATCGCTACAAGCAAGACTAAAAGACAACAAATATGACGTGCTAAAAGGTAACATCAATACGGCTTTAGCATGATATGCCAGCGATCTGGGGATTTCCCCGTTGGGACCAGGTCAAGCTAATACACAAGGTGTTCGACAGACGAAATATAAAAAAAAATTTTAGAAGCAGTAGAGATCTACAAGGCGAGCATGAGTGGAAACTGCATCAACATGGATGTCATTCCTTTATCATCAGCGTGGAAACGATATCTAGACTCATAATATACGTCATACACGATACGTCACAGTCGTTTTTCGTTCTTTTAAAATTTAAAAGGCAGCTAAGTTCTATTTATAGAACAGTTTTTCCAGTTTGCATTTCCTGATGAAGCCTGATAAATTCAGTGGCCGAAAACGTTCGACATGTATTTTTTTGATGTTTATTTGCTGGAAATTTTGAATTTAGGTGTGATTTGTGAATATTACAGTTCCAGTTTTCAGTGAGAGTGTATCTAAATAAATTTTTATTATATTTTGAATATATTAGTAGATGTGTTGTTAAACAACATTACATTAAAGTTTGCACACATCATGTTTTATTTGGGAGATAGTAACAAAGTTAGGGAGTGTTTTGTATAATGTTGTTTGTTCTTGTTAATGAAGCATGAATTGTAAAATGAGATACAAAATCAGTCCATTCTAAGGTAGCCATCTTTTTTGGTCTATTC
This sequence comes from Centruroides sculpturatus, assembly GCF_000671375.1. Taxonomy (NCBI): domain Eukaryota; kingdom Metazoa; phylum Arthropoda; class Arachnida; order Scorpiones; family Buthidae; genus Centruroides; species Centruroides sculpturatus. The sequence goes on along the minus strand of NW_019386393.1, from coordinate 21,865 downwards.
TTTGTTCTCAAAACTGTTTTTTTCATACTATGGCGATGTCATTTTATTAACAGGTTATATATTCTTCACTACTTATCATATTTGTTAATTCTTTAATGATAAAGTTAATATTATCATTATTTAACCAAATTGAATAATTTTTCATTTTTATGAACATGAGAAGTCAAGAAAAGTTTTAATTAAAATTCTTGGTGCAGTGTTTTTATTTTGTATTTACATTGGTAATCAATAACAACAAAAACTGTAAATAATATTTGATTGGTGAGCTGATAGCAAGAAATACTTACTATTTTGTTTTATTTTAAAGATTCGGACGAAATGTGCAGAAGAAAATCATGTAGAAGAATGTCTGAAGTTGAAATTTCAGAATAAAGAAATCAGTAATCAAGAATGCAAATTGGTATGAATAATTTTTTAATAATTACTATAAATCTTCATAAAACCCATTGACAATTACATGGAACTGCTCTTACAAGAATAATCAGAAAAAGTAGATTTGACTTTTTTTTTTAATTGTATTTTATTGTTTACTTTAATTTGGAGTAATAATAGTTAACTTTTGTTCCAAATTTCTTATTTTGGCAATTGAAAGAAATAGTTGCATTTTTTCCTGTTGATGCTTAATGATAAATTATGTTTTTTTTTGTAGATTGTTTTTACAGTTTATCTATTTTCCTTTAAATCTTACTTCTACTCCTGCTATGTTAAGTTAGAATTCAGTGTTCCTGCTGGAATTTTCTTAATTTTCACCAATCCTTCCACCAAACTGAATTAATTTTTATTAGATGACTATTTCATTTTTCATTGCATGCAGCCTGTATATATTTGTAATAATTTCTTTGTTAATGATTTTATATTATATGTGATAGCAGTAAGGTGTAATACATTTACTTTATACTTTGCTACATGCTCCAGATTAATAAATTTTCTGTATGGTATAGAAAAAAAAATTTACTTTTGTATATAATAAATTGGGACAACTTATTTTGTAGTAATGGAAAGTGCTTCCATTAGAGGCAGCTTGAGTGTCATGGAGACCAGTTTCTTCTTAAAGCAGATTAAAGTCTGTTATAATTTAGTAAGGTTGGAAAGAAGAAAAAGGAAAGAGAAGGGAATATGGTTTGTCACATCTAGTGCAAGTGGTAGTCAATGTACTTATGATCAGTGCAAAGACCAGCTCCCATTGCTTTAATGCATGTACTGTACTAGTGTACTGTAGAAATTTTTGTATCTAATACTTGTGTTTTGTTATGTAGATACACAAATAATTCTGATAATGCAATGTTTCTTAACTTTTGGTTCATGGGTTTCTGGAAGTTCATGAATGTGAGATGAGGATCATAGAGTTCTCAAAAGAAAAAACAAAATCTTCTACAGTAAACTCTCAATACTATGGACTAATTTGGGTGAGATGGCTATTAAAAAGCTGAAAGTCCATTATATAGTAAAGTATGTTTTCTGAATGTGTGTGTTAAAAAATTGATAAATTAATTAGTTTATCTGTTTTTACTTATGTGGACACATTTATGTAATTAAAAATTTGTTGAAAAATAGGGAAAATATTTTTTCTAAACATTTTTATGATTGTTGTTTGATGGCAACATTGGTCAGTTTTGCTCTCAAGCTCCTTCTTTACTTTTTTTTCTCCGCCTTTTTTTTCTTTTTGACAGACTGTATGAAAAACCAATAGCACCAAGGTAACATCAAATAAACAGTTGGGGAAAAGAGTATACAATAAAAAACATGCGAGCTTTCCCTTGGGACCAAAGGTTGTTGATCACGGTGACACTATATTTAGTCTATTTGTTTTCTGAAATCGTGTTTTACTGTTTATTGAGTGTTGAACACAAGACTATGTTATTAATTAAACACTTGGCTTTTTTCCCATCTTTATTCAGTTGATACGGGTACTTAGCCTCTCATCAGTCAACTAAACAAGAAAGACCATATACAGTATTCAGAATATCACATTATACAAAAGGTAAATTATACAAAATTAATTCAAACACATGTATATTTTTCAAATCATACCATTAAACACGCTATGTGAGCAATGACATGTATACATCACAAATTCACATTCTTCCAACTAGAAGAATAAGTTGACTGCATCAACTTTATAAAATCTATGTACATCTAATTAAAACAAGATAGAAGTATTTATAAGTAATATACATAAAGGAATCCAGTTCCAGATAGAAGAAGAGGACAGTGTCAACAATAGTACAAATTATTTAGATATGGTAATTAAAAGGAATATAAACAGTATAGAATTCGAATCCTTTAAAAAGCCTTGTTCCATTAATACAACAAATTTTTAATATGGAAATTTTAGCTCTAAGTAAATCTGATGATAGAAAACAGAAAAAACAGCATAAAATTCTGGACATGTCAAAACTGTCCAGATTTCTCTAATTATTTTTGTTTTATGTGCAGGAAGTAATTCGACTGATTGAAGAAGGAAAGGCGGACATCCAGTCGGATCCTCTTCTGTACAATGCGTGTCTTCAGGACGTCCGACGTCACTGTGTGGATCTGCGACCTGGACAGGGACGGCGTATGTCTTTTTCTTTTTATTATCAAACAGAACTAGTTTCAAATCCTTAACTTAGTCTACAGTTAACAATCTATATTCATCTGTATTTTACTATAAATGTATGCTATTTTCTATAAAAAACATTTATTGTCAGTAATTTTTCTTCTATTTTTGTCCTATTCAAGTGTCTAGATAAATGAAACAATTGACAAATTTGTTTTATTAGTAAGTCAGAAAATGCCTTTTAGGTAAATACCTCTCTTCAGTGCCGTAAAGTCAATTACAAATTATTTAACCAAAATAAATACTTTAAATCAATTTATTTACTGTTTTCCATATGTTGATACCATGATGCCTGCTCCAAGATCCCCAACTTGATATGGGAGCAAATTTGTGTACCCTCTAGACCCTATGAGCTATGTCATCAGCATCTTTGCTACTGACTGCCATTCAGTCTGTAGACTGAATGACAGTATGAGTTAGGATGAGTCAGAGTAAAGAAATGAGAAGAGCACGAATGATTAAGGAAAGTAAGAACAGAATGAATAAAAAATGGATTGAGCATTTGCAAGGGGCATTTGAGAAAAATAGAAAACTGTTCTGGAAGCAAATAAAGAGTATATATTGCGACATAAAAAAAGCATATTTCATGTACAAAGTGCAAGTGGTGAGCTACTGTGGGATGAATGTGAGATATGTAATAGGTGGTGTGAATATTTGGAGACCCTGTTGGGGAGCAGTGAAAGTAGCAGTTGTGGAGATAAATGAAGATAGTGATGGATGGGACCCTATTCAACTGAGTGTGGTTAGGAATGTATAAAGTGAATGTGAGGTAACAAATCTTTTGGTCTGGATGGTGTGATTGCAGAATTGTTAAAATGTAAAAGCATGGATGCTCTGACTGTGCAGCTTATGTTGGGAAAAAGCATGATGTTGACTGATTAGAGAAATGCTGTAATTGTTCTGATTTACAAGGGAAAGGGTGAAGGGACAGATTGCAAGAACTTTTGTGGCATAAGCTTACTGAGCATACCTGGAAAAGTGTTTGCATGAGTGTTGGTTGACAGAGTTGAGAAGCTGACTGCAAAGCAAATGCGAAAAGTGGATTTATGTAAGGGAAATAGTATATGGACCAGATCTTCACATTATGAATGATTGCAGAGAAAAGTTTGTATGTAGGTAAAAAAGCATTTGTAATATTTGTTGATGTAGTAAAAGAATATGATAGAGTTAATAGAGAAAGACTATGGCAATTGTTATGGGATTATGGAGTGAGAGGTAAACTACTTAGAGGTGTAATAATAGTTTATGAAAACAGCAAAGCATGTGTACAGTACATGTGGATGGCAAAGTGTCCAAGTGGTTCACAATTGAATAGGGTGTAAGACTGGGGTATGTTATGTCCTGTGGTTGTTTAATGTTTTCATGGATGCATGCATGAGGAGATCTGGAGTACCTGAGTGTGGAATGAAAATTGGAAATGAATGAGTCTGTCATTTATAGCATGCACTGTGATGTTAGTAGAGAGCAAGGAAGAGTTTCAGACATTGTATCTAAGCTTGAAGAGGAATTTGAGGAATATATGCTGCCAGTGAATGTGTGTAAAACTAAAATTTGTGGTACTTTGGTCCCATATCTGTGTTGTTTAATTCTATTATTCTTACCAAGTCATTTTGTAAAGCCTCTTACATGCTTACTTCTGGAGGCCGTAATGGTCTTGTTTCATGAGGTGAGTGTCAAATAATGCCAGTAAAACCTTCAAATTATACCAGCAAATATAATTTAATTTAGATAGAGTTAGTTAGCCTAATAAATAGGATTTTAACAATTTGGAGGGCTTATCACACCAAGGCTGACTGAAAATTGTACCAAATCTTTTATAAAAAAATTAGTCTTTAGTAATCACCTTCAAATTTAGGAAAAGATGCATTTCAGGTACAAGGACCCCTCATCAGCTTACAAACACACAGTACCAACTAAGCATACATATAATTACAACGCTAATAGTTAACCAATAGAAAGGAATTTTTGATATATACAGTGCACTGTATTTACAATAGTTAATGCAACTCATATACTAAAGAACTAAAAACTGTCGAGCATAAAAAGTTTTTAATATATATTAATGTGATATATCACATTATTTGGGACCAGTAAATGCCTTATTTTCTCCCACATTTTCCAAATTCTGGTAGATGGTTTCACTATTAATAATAAAATATTGTTAAATATATTAAAACCAAAAAGGAAGGAAAACTAACAATAAACTTACAATTATTAAAATAATTGGTTTTCAGACCTTAAACAAAACAAATATATCAAATCCATAAGACTGTGTGAAACCAACTGCCTTGTTACAACTTTCATTTTACAATGTGATGTGAATTTACTCCCACATCTGTTCAGCATCCGCTTCAAGGTTATGTAAAAACAATGTCATTTACCCCTCATGTAGCTTCAGTCTCACATTGTTACTAATTCTAATGTCTTCCTGTATTTTTAGAATTTCTGTGTGTTTCTGTAGTCTTCTTTTTAATTCTTTTGATTGTGTTCTGTCAGAATACTCTTGACACTATCTTTTAAAATTTCACAACCTTCGATATTGCAATGTTCTGCCACTGATGATGATGTCAAATTGTTTTTTATGGCAAATATATGTTCTTTAATTCTTGTTTTTAATTTTCTTCCGGTTTCACCAATGTATTTTTTTTTATGTGAACAACTGCAATCCAATGAATAAACTACATTATCTTCTTCTAAATCATTATGTTCATTATTTTTATATCTATTGTTAATCATTTTTGCTACGGTTCTTATATGGTTTGGTACAAAAATAATAATTAATTTTTTAAATTATTTTTTTTATTTTCCAAAAACATCGAANTAACTTTATTTTATGATAAAATACATTTTAAAAATTAAATTTATTTGTACTTTGTATTATATTGTATTAATAAACAAAATTATTTGCGTATTTTTCACTTATGTGGAACCTAACCCTATACCTCAGTGTAAATATGGGTTCGTTTTACGCTGATTCGATTTGCGCCGGCTTTTGTAGGAACGAAACTGCAGCATAAACCGAGGGCTACCTGTAGCTTCAAATGATAAAAATATAATATTTTAAATTTGTTTACTAAAAAAGCATTAGAATTTATGGTGAAACAAACAGAACAGTATAATTCTAAAAACAAATTATATAATTAAAACAAAAAAGATAGTGGCCATCTTTCTGAGTTTTCTCTAATGTCTTTCCCATAAAAGGGCATGCAAGAAAAACAGACAATTATCCCTTATCCCTAGCATCATTTATTTTTTGTAATCATGCATTTTTCTTTTTCGTATAGTTTTAATTTTGTAATGAACAAAATTTTTTATTGGAAGGTTATCAAAATCATATAGAATTTATAACTTTGTGACATTAAGTCTGTTTTATATCCATAAAAGTTACTTTCATTTTATTGTATGCATAATAAATGAGTAATATTTTTTATAATTTTATGGCATGGGTGATGTAATTAAATTTGAAAGTATACTGAACTTGACACTTCTTCCCTGTGAGGACTTACTCCAATAAAAGTGAATAATTTCATATGCATATTCACTTGTTATGTACGTAATTAATCTACCTGTTTGATATTTTAATATTTTATAGAATGATTACTCTAATATTTTCTGACGACCAATATTTTTTTTTTCTGCAACAAAACCACATTTTGGGAAACATTGCTGTAGTGGGTTAAAACTTATTCTGTATGATAAAAAAAAATAGGAAGATGGTTAACACACAATATTAAAGTTGTCATAATGGATAAATAACTATGCAGTACACAAAGGAATTTTTTTTTTTTTAATAGAGAAGTTGCTGCTGACATTTTCATTGTGAACACGTGTACATTGGACGTTCAGCACTGCCTTTCTATAAGCCTAGAAGTTTGACAACGGTGTTTGGAACATCAGTGAAATCATGCTCGATGTTCCAAATGCCATTGTCAAACTTCTAGGCTTACAGGAAGCTGGCACTGAACGTCTGATGTATATGTTTTCGTGATGAAAAAACATCGGCTTCAATCTCTGTATTGACTTTTAAGTTGTGGCTGTATGCCATATTATATTTTACATTTTGTTTATAGTCTTTAGCATATTTCCTTCGTTCTTCCATCTTCTAGAACCTTCTAATCTTCTTAATTACTCTGTTCCCTTGGAAGTGAGGGCACATGTGGGGAGAGAGTCACCTTTTGGCCAGTCATTATAGTAAGAGGACAAACAGAATAGGGAGAGTTGTCGAGTACCCAAGAGACAGGTGAAGCCAATTTGGAGGAAGAGAGACTCCTGAACTTCTTGGACCAAAGTTATGGTGTTGAAGTCAGTATCTTAACTTGACAAGGTTCGGGCTTGGATGAACGGCAACTTGAACTAAGGAAAGCTGAGCAAAACTGTGAATTGTGCCCAAGGAAATTTCCATGTCATCCCTTATTACAGCAGAAAGACATGTTTGTGCAACCCAGGTTCTTTATTTTATTCTGTCCACCATTTTTGATACTTCTAGACCTCTATCATCTGTTTTCCTTTTTATTTTGGTGTAAGTTAGTTTTAAGGATTACTTATAAGAAAAATTTTGGATAATATGTAGTCACGAATTCTTTGTACACATTGCAATATGTTATAATTATCCAGTTGATGATCGTGTTTTGGGTTACTGTTGGAATATCCATCCTAGAGTTGGCATCTGTAATTGATCCTGTACATGTTATGTATGTATGCAATTAATCTACTACACAAAATGAATTGTATTTTTAATGTCTACTATGCATGCTTTTTTCCCTGGGTATTTGCCTTAGTGGGCTTGCAAAAACCCTTACATATATCACAAAGTTATGTTTAAAATGGTGGTATGTAGCTAGGAAAAGTTTGAATTGAGTCAAACTGATCAAAAACATTCTTAATTTTAATAAATATGTGGCTAGGATTACAGAAGTGATTTTTATTTTTGTTGACTTTCAAGTTAGTTTAGACAAAGTAGGAGCTATTTGACAAGTTTGTAATTGCAAGTTAGAATAGACAGATAACCTGCATCTGTTTTCAAATTGATTTCTTTTAAACACAGAAAATCTGTGGCACAAAATTACAATAATACAGATGCAGGAAACTCAGGGATTTTTATTAGTTCTTGGAAAAAGTTATGGGAAGTCAGAGAATTTGCCTCCTTGGTTATCTTGTGATTTGTTTGTTGATACTATTAGTGTAGCTGTCTGAATTTTGTTTTTTTTATTGATTATTAATTTCCTTTAATTTCTAGGAAATATATGCTAAGGATTTAAATAAAATATGAAATTATTTTGTTTAAAAGTATATAACAAAATGTTTTTGTTTTTTCAACTGATAGATAATTGCCTGTTTGAAACAAGTATATAAAAAAGATCGTCTTTCTGACTCCTGTAAGTCTGAAGTTATGTTTATAATTCGAGAAGAGGCTGAAGATTATCATTTAAATGTAGTGTTAATGAAGGCCTGCGCTAATGAGGTGAACTGCACTTTTCTATTTATTAATTTGTGTAAATTGATATTTATAGAGTAACTGTTATAGCAACAAACTATTATAAAATAAATGACTGCTTAGTAATAATTTTACAAATTATAATTTTAATAATTTACAATGATTTCTAATTTTTTGCTACCAAAATTAAATCATGATTATGAAATTTTAATTTAGCAGTAGATGCCACTTATTATAATTGCTCTGGGATTAGCCTATATTGAGAACAATAATTTAGTGATAACATTGTGTTGAAAATAATTAGACCACAATTAGCTTGAACAACACCTTAAGTACTCATTTCAGCAAGACTAATATATTTAAATGAACATGATTGTTGTATCAGGTTGTCTACCAGCAATTGTCATCCTTTCTATAATGTTTCTTTTTTTATAATTTTTACATTGACCTGCCCTCAAAGCAAGGAATAGTTCATATTAGAGTTTCTCAAACGAGATCCCAGGATCCCGCCTGTTTTTTTAACCCAGGAAATTCTTCTCATCCCAAGAAATTCTGCAAATTTCTTAAAAGTTCACTTTTTTCTTATTTTGTGTTAAGGATGAGGAAATTTTACAAATAGAAAGTATAATTGACTCATAAACTGTCAGAATACATTTGTATTTATTAATTTTAAACATACTTATTAGTTTTTTTTAATTTTTCCTCGTTACGGCATGTCACAAATGGTCAATAATCAGTACATAGCTTATTTGTGGCAGGACTGAAAATTCTTTATGTGTTGGAACCTGTAATATCTGGAATAATTGTGCTTATGCTGTCTTAATTTTTAACCTTGCCGGTAGCTTCAATAACTGCATAATGCCAGGTTGTGCAAATTGGGCAAGGATACAAACAAGTATGAAGTTTTTCATCATAAACCTGATTATTAAAACCAAAAGAATTACTGAATTATCTGGCTATAAGCTTGATGTCGCTATTAAAACAGCCGAGGTAGACAAATCAAGAATACTAGACAGCAAAAGAAGTACTACAGTCTCAAAAACAAACTTGAAATCTTCCAGGCTACAAGTGAAAAAAACATATAACATCTGTTTTCTCTTAAATGCATTAAAGATGATTCCACTAACATCAATTAAATCGGAATGGTTATTCTCGGTAGTGGGACTTTTTATTACTAAAATAAGAATCAGATTGACTGATTGGAATATTGACCATCTTTGCTTTTTAAAATCTTATTATAAAAATTTACAATAATATTTTTTAAATAAAATATATTTTATTTAAAAAACAAAAATTATCTTTTAAGTTATAAGTTTGATGTAAGTTCATTTTTTTTAAATTTTCAACTCAATTTAAAGCATTTTGTTGTTGATGTTGTATGCAGTTTCCAGCAAACTTTAATAAATTTTTCATATTTGTGAAAATTTCTATGTAATTCAAAGGTAATTTTTAATATGTATCTTACGTAGCATTATTAATATGATTTTGGAGGTTGCAGAACGTATTAAATTACTTTAAAAAATGAAAAATAATTATATTATTTGATTTCATGATATTTTGTATATCTTCAAAATAATTAATTCTGTCCTCCGGGATCCTGGGAAACAGTTCACTTTTATCCTGGGGTCCCGGGACAAGCAAAAGACCGGGAAATGAGAAACCCTAGTTCATATGTCTTTATTGTTCTTAGTCTATGAATTTGAAAAACTTTTTTTAAGAACACTAGAAGCATATGAAATATACCTTGCTTCAAGAGCAGGTAGAATTCCCTAAAAATATATCTTCTTATGGAGTTCTACCTAAAGAAGGTTCTAGGTGTGTACTGAAAACATTAGTAATGTAACAGTTTTCATATCTAAGTGCAAAGCACAATAAGGTTAATGAGTTTTATTTACAATACTTAATGCTTTGTTGTTAGAAGATTACTTTATTTATCATAAAAATTTTAATATTAATTTGCTACATTGTATCATAATATAAACAATATATATTTGATTTAGTGGAACATATGGTAGAGCATCATTTATCTGAATCAATTGGGGACTGGGTTGTTCGGATAACCAATTATGTACGAAGAAATATATTAACCTATCCCATGTTAAAATTTTTCTACATTGCGTGTCTCTTTGTGTTGAATTTTTGTTGATGTTAAGCCTAATGAAAATTTTTATAATAATAATCGTGGCTATTGTATCATTAAAAATTAATAAACTCCACCATACCTTTAGAATACAGTCTATTTTGGATAGTTATCTAACGTTTTCGGTCTAATTCATAGACTTTCTTCAGGATTGATGTAAAAAAAATTTGAACTTTCCCAACGGTAATTCCAACAACGCACGTTCTACAATCTTCCGAAATTCGATTGCGCATGTCCATTTGCTCTTTATAATGCCGCCGCTTTCCCTGCTGATGCTATTCTATTTGACTCTCGAAAATTTATATTTAGCCCCTTTTCTCTGTATTTATAAATGTGCCAGGCTTCTGCATACTTTAGATGTCGTTTATTATCAATCTTTTGTATAATATCTGCCTTGCTCCATTCAATTGCAACCTCTGCAGGATCTGCGATAGCATAATTAGCCAATGGAGCAAGGCTGATATTATACAAAAGATTGATAATAAACGACATCTAAAGTATGCAGAGGCCTGGCACATTTATAAATACAGAGAAAAGGGGCTAAATATAAATTTTCGAGAGTCAAATAGAATAGCATCAGCAGGGAAAGCGGCGGCATTATAAAGAGCAAATGGACATGTGCAATCGAATTTCGGAAGATTGTAGAACGTGCGTTGTTGGAATTACCGTTGGGAAAGTTCAAATTTTTTTTTACATCAATCCTGAAGAAGGTCTATGAATTAGACCGAAAACGTTAGATAACTATCCAAAATAGACTGCATTCTAAAGGTATGGTGGAGTTTATTAATTAATAATGCAGTTAGAGATTTAATAATTCATTAAAAATTATTTCTTTATTTTGTACAAACAAAACAAATATATTAAAAAAAAAAAAATTATACTTTAGAAGTTAATCTAGTATCAAAAATGTTTGATTCAGCACAACACATGTCCTGACACACAGTCCTCAGAAAAACACCACATGAGTGCCAGTGCTGCCAGCTAAAATACACACACCAACAAAAAAAATATTGGAGTAGCCAAAGACATAGCCAAAGGTTGCAGCACCACAGCACTAGTGGAAATTAAATTTGCCGATTGGAACACTTTCGGCTTTCGGATAAAAGATGCTCTACTGTATAAACATTTAATAAACAATAAATATTTAAAATAAATTTTTCACAAATCACACCTAAATTCAAAATTTCCAGCAAATAAACATCAAAAAATACATGTCGAACGTTTTCGGCCACTGAATTTATTGGCCTTCATCAGGAAATGCAAACTGGAAAAACCGTTCTATAAATATAACTTAGCTGCCTTTTAAATTTTAAAAGAACGTTCCATAGGCAAGGAGTATGTTTAAATACTCCTTGCCTATAGAAGGAAACCCACTGTTTTCTGTCTTCTCTCAAATGAGAAGGACGACACTGAAGACACTCTGGCTCCTGGGATTTACCACATCCCCCTATATGAGGAGAGGTTTGACAGATTACTAGCTTACATAGGATCCACATACAGATCGCTACAAGCAAGACTAAAAGACAACAAATATGACGTGCTAAAAGGTAACATCAATACGGCTTTAGCATGATATGCCAGCGATCTGGGGATTTCCCCGTTGGGACCAGGTCAAGCTAATACACAAGGTGTTCGACAGACGAAATATAAAAAAAAATTTTAGAAGCAGTAGAGATCTACAAGGCGAGCATGAGTGGAAACTGCATCAACATGGATGTCATTCCTTTATCATCAGCGTGGAAACGATATCTAGACTCATAATATACGTCATACACGATACGTCACAGCCATTTTTCGTTCTTTTAAAATTTAAAAGGCAGCTAAGTTCTATTTATAGAACAGTTTTTCCAGTTTGCATTTCCTGATGAAGCCTGATAAATTCAGTGGCCGAAAACGTTCGACATGTATTTTTTTGATGTTTATTTGCTGGAAATTTTGAATTTAGGTGTGATTTGTGAATATTACAGTTCCAGTTTTCAGTGAGAGTGTATCTAAATAAATTTTTATTATATTTTGAATATATTAGTAGATGTGTTGTTAAACAACATTACATTAAAGTTTGCACACATCATGTTTTATTTGGGAGATAGTAACAAAGTTAGGGAGTGTTTTGTATAATGTTGTTTGTTCTTGTTAATGAAGCATGAATTGTAAAATGAGATACAAAATCAGTCCATTCTAAGGTAGCCATCTTTTTTGGTCTATTCTTTGTTCTCAAAACTGTTTTTTTCATACTATGGCGATGTCATTTTATTAACAGGTTATATATTCTTCACTACTTATCATATTTGTTAATTCTTTAATGATAAAGTTAATATTATCATTATTTAACCAAATTGAATAATTTTTCATTTTTATGAACATGAGAAGTCAAGAAAAGTTTTAATTAAAATTCTTGGTGCAGTGTTTTTATTTTGTATTTACATTGGTAATCAATAACAACAAAAACTGTAAATAATATTTGATTGGTGAGCTGATAGCAAGAAATACTTACTATTTTGTTTTATTTTAAAGATTCGGACGAAATGTGCAGAAGAAAATCATGTAGAAGAATGTCTGAAGTTGAAATTTCAGAATAAAGAAATCAGTAATCAAGAATGCAAATTGGTATGAATAATTTTTTAATAATTACTATAAATCTTCATAAAACCCATTGACAATTACATGGAACTGCTCTTACAAGAATAATCAGAAAAAGTAGATTTGACTTTTTTTTTTAATTGTATTTTATTGTTTACTTTAATTTGGAGTAATAATAGTTAACTTTTGTTCCAAATTTCTTATTTTGGCAATTGAAAGAAATAGTTGCATTTTTTCCTGTTGATGCTTAATGATAAATTATGTTTTTTTTTGTAGATTGTTTTTACAGTTTATCTATTTTCCTTTAAATCTTACTTCTACTCCTGCTATGTTAAGTTAGAATTCAGTGTTCCTGCTGGAATTTTCTTAATTTTCACCAATCCTTCCACCAAACTGAATTAATTTTTATTAGATGACTATTTCATTTTTCATTGCATGCAGCCTGTATATATTTGTAATAATTTCTTTGTTAATGATTTTATATTATATGTGATAGCAGTAAGGTGTAATACATTTACTTTATACTTTGCTACATGCTCCAGATTAATAAATTTTCTGTATGGTATAGAAAAAAAAATTTACTTTTGTATATAATAAATTGGGACAACTTATTTTGTAGTAATGGAAAGTGCTTCCATTAGAGGCAGCTTGAGTGTCATGGAGACCAGTTTCTTCTTAAAGCAGATTAAAGTCTGTTATAATTTAGTAAGGTTGGAAAGAAGAAAAAGGAAAGAGAAGGGAATATGGTTTGTCACATCTAGTGCAAGTGGTAGTCAATGTACTTATGATCAGTGCAAAGACCAGCTCCCATTGCTTTAATGCATGTACTGTACTAGTGTACTGTAGAAATTTTTGTATCTAATACTTGTGTTTTGTTATGTAGATACACAAATAATTCTGATAATGCAATGTTTCTTAACTTTTGGTTCATGGGTTTCTGGAAGTTCATGAATGTGAGATGAGGATCATAGAGTTCTCAAAAGAAAAAACAAAATCTTCTACAGTAAACTCTCAATACTATGGACTAATTTGGGTGAGATGGCTATTAAAAAGCTGAAAGTCCATTATATAGTAAAGTATGTTTTCTGAATGTGTGTGTTAAAAAATTGATAAATTAATTAGTTTATCTGTTTTTACTTATGTGGACACATTTATGTAATTAAAAATTTGTTGAAAAATAGGGAAAATATTTTTTCTAAACATTTTTATGATTGTTGTTTGATGGCAACATTGGTCAGTTTTGCTCTCAAGCTCCTTCTTTACTTTTTTTTCTCCGCCTTTTTTTTCTTTTTGACAGACTGTATGAAAAACCAATAGCACCAAGGTAACATCAAATAAACAGTTGGGGAAAAGAGTATACAATAAAAAACATGCGAGCTTTCCCTTGGGACCAAAGGTTGTTGATCACGGTGACACTATATTTAGTCTATTTGTTTTCTGAAATCGTGTTTTACTGTTTATTGAGTGTTGAACACAAGACTATGTTATTAATTAAACACTTGGCTTTTTTCCCATCTTTATTCAGTTGATACGGGTACTTAGCCTCTCATCAGTCAACTAAACAAGAAAGACCATATACAGTATTCAGAATATCACATTATACAAAAGGTAAATTATACAAAATTAATTCAAACACATGTATATTTTTCAAATCATACCATTAAACACGCTATGTGAGCAATGACATGTATACATCACAAATTCACATTCTTCCAACTAGAAGAATAAGTTGACTGCATCAACTTTATAAAATCTATGTACATCTAATTAAAACAAGATAGAAGTATTTATAAGTAATATACATAAAGGAATCCAGTTCCAGATAGAAGAAGAGGACAGTGTCAACAATAGTACAAATTATTTAGATATGGTAATTAAAAGGAATATAAACAGTATAGAATTCGAATCCTTTAAAAAGCCTTGTTCCATTAATACAACAAATTTTTAATATGGAAATTTTAGCTCTAAGTAAATCTGATGATAGAAAACAGAAAAAACAGCATAAAATTCTGGACATGTCAAAACTGTCCAGATTTCTCTAATTATTTTTGTTTTATGTGCAGGAAGTAATTCGACTGATTGAAGAAGGAAAGGCGGACATCCAGTCGGATCCTCTTCTGTACAATGCGTGTCTTCAGGACGTCCGACGTCACTGTGTGGATCTGCGACCTGGACAGGGACGGCGTATGTCTTTTTCTTTTTATTATCAAACAGAACTAGTTTCAAATCCTTAACTTAGTCTACAGTTAACAATCTATATTCATCTGTATTTTACTATAAATGTATGCTATTTTCTATAAAAAACATTTATTGTCAGTAATTTTTCTTCTATTTTTGTCCTATTCAAGTGTCTAGATAAATGAAACAATTGACAAATTTGTTTTATTAGTAAGTCAGAAAATGCCTTTTAGGTAAATACCTCTCTTCAGTGCCGTAAAGTCAATTACAAATTATTTAACCAAAATAAATACTTTAAATCAATTTATTTACTGTTTTCCATATGTTGATACCATGATGCCTGCTCCAAGATCCCCAACTTGATATGGGAGCAAATTTGTGTACCCTCTAGACCCTATGAGCTATGTCATCAGCATCTTTGCTACTGACTGCCATTCAGTCTGTAGACTGAATGACAGTATGAGTTAGGATGAGTCAGAGTAAAGAAATGAGAAGAGCACGAATGATTAAGGAAAGTAAGAACAGAATGAATAAAAAATGGATTGAGCATTTGCAAGGGGCATTTGAGAAAAATAGAAAACNCAATAAAAAAAAAATTAAAATATTTCAGACCTGACATCTGTCTGTGAAAATTTGCAACATTTTTGTAAAATTCACATACTCCAGTTAAGTAGTTTGTTCTTGGCACCAAGCCAGAACGACTTGAAATGTTGTTCTGTACAATTCGATATAACATTTATGAATGTACGATTTTTAGTTTTAAAATTATCACAGATTATAATATATCCTTTGTTTGGAATCTAACCTTTGTTTTGCTATCGATGAATATTACGAACTAATATTCTTTATTCATTCTATTTTGAACAATAATATAAATTATTGTGATAAATATATAAACTAGTAGTAATACATTTACGATGTGCTAATGTTTTTAGCTAAATTAAAAAATAAGAAATAAAAAAATTTATAAAATATTAAAATTAAAGGTCACAATTTAAATATTTATCATAAATCGCTTAATTATAACTATATACACTTATTATAGCATAAATAAACGTATTATAGTAATATTATTACGTAAATATGCTCTAAAATAAATTTGAAAATATTTAAGTTTAAAAAAAAATCGCTAAATAAAAATTTTTGAGTCGACAAAACACCACCTGGACACAAATATGTGAAACAGATGGTAAACAACACACTACCGTCAAGTGGTGGCATCTGTTGCCAAGAATTATCATTAAAATCGATTTTTATTAGGGTATCGACGAATCGTTACCCCAGAACGTCGTTATGAAGAAGGGGGGGAAGGCAGATCGGTACTTTGGGAAAATAAGGGTTAAAATGTAAAAGCATGGATGCTCTGACTGTGCAGCTTATGTTGGGAAAAAGCATGATGTTGACTGATTAGAGAAATGCTGTAATTGTTCTGATTTACAAGGGAAAGGGTGAAGGGACAGATTGCAAGAACTTTTGTGGCATAAGCTTACTGAGCATACCTGGAAAAGTGTTTGCATGAGTGTTGGTTGACAGAGTTGAGAAGCTGACTGCAAAGCAAATGCGAAAAGTGGATTTATGTAAGGGAAATAGTATATGGACCAGATCTTCACATTATGAATGATTGCAGAGAAAAGTTTGTATGTAGGTAAAAAAGCATTTGTAATATTTGTTGATGTAGTAAAAGAATATGATAGAGTTAATAGAGAAAGACTATGGCAATTGTTATGGGATTATGGAGTGAGAGGTAAACTACTTAGAGGTGTAATAATAGTTTATGAAAACAGCAAAGCATGTGTACAGTACATGTGGATGGCAAAGTGTCCAAGTGGTTCACAATTGAATAGGGTGTAAGACTGGGGTATGTTATGTCCTGTGGTTGTTTAATGTTTTCATGGATGCATGCATGAGGAGATCTGGAGTACCTGAGTGTGGAATGAAAATTGGAAATGAATGAGTCTGTCATTTATAGCATGCACTGTGATGTTAGTAGAGAGCAAGGAAGAGTTTCAGACATTGTATCTAAGCTTGAAGAGGAATTTGAGGAATATATGCTGCCAGTGAATGTGTGTAAAACTAAAATTTGTGGTACTTTGGTCCCATATCTGTGTTGTTTAATTCTATTATTCTTACCAAGTCATTTTGTAAAGCCTCTTACATGCTTACTTCTGGAGGCCGTAATGGTCTTGTTTCATGAGGTGAGTGTCAAATAATGCCAGTAAAACCTTCAAATTATACCAGCAAATATAATTTAATTTAGATAGAGTTAGTTAGCCTAATAAATAGGATTTTAACAATTTGGAGGGCTTATCACACCAAGGCTGACTGAAAATTGTACCAAATCTTTTATAAAAAAATTAGTCTTTAGTAATCACCTTCAAATTTAGGAAAAGATGCATTTCAGGTACAAGGACCCCTCATCAGCTTACAAACACACAGTACCAACTAAGCATACATATAATTACAACGCTAATAGTTAACCAATAGAAAGGAATTTTTGATATATACAGTGCACTGTATTTACAATAGTTAATGCAACTCATATACTAAAGAACTAAAAACTGTCGAGCATAAAAAGTTTTTAATATATATTAATGTGATATATCACATTATTTGGGACCAGTAAATGCCTTATTTTCTCCCACATTTTCCAAATTCTGGTAGATGGTTTCACTATTAATAATAAAATATTGTTAAATATATTAAAACCAAAAAGGAAGGAAAACTAACAATAAACTTACAATTATTAAAATAATTGGTTTTCAGACCTTAAACAAAACAAATATATCAAATCCATAAGACTGTGTGAAACCAACTGCCTTGTTACAACTTTCATTTTACAATGTGATGTGAATTTACTCCCACATCTGTTCAGCATCCGCTTCAAGGTTATGTAAAAACAATGTCATTTACCCCTCATGTAGCTTCAGTCTCACATTGTTACTAATTCTAATGTCTTCCTGTATTTTTAGAATTTCTGTGTGTTTCTGTAGTCTTCTTTTTAATTCTTTTGATTGTGTTCTGTCAGAATACTCTTGACACTATCTTTTAAAATTTCACAACCTTCGATATTGCAATGTTCTGCCACTGATGATGATGTCAAATTGTTTTTTATGGCAAATATATGTTCTTTAATTCTTGTTTTTAATTTTCTTCCGGTTTCACCAATGTATTTTTTTTTATGTGAACAACTGCAATCCAATGAATAAACTACTACATTATCTTCTTCTAAATCATTATGTTCATTATTTTTATATCTATTGTTAATCATTTTTGCTACGGTTCTTATATGGTTTGGTACAAAAATAATAATTAATTTTTTAAATTATTTTTTTTATTTTCCAAAAACATCGAAAACGTATTCCATTTTAAGATACAATGTCTTAACAACTCCCAGTTGTCTATTTAATGTGACATTTTGTCTTTTCCTTTTACTTGTTTCTAACCATTTTAACAATAATGTTCTAGGATAATTATTTAAGCTAAATGTTTTTACTATATTTTTTATTTCCATTTCTTGATCATTTTGCATGGTCATTCTCTTTTTAATTGTGTTAATATGCATCTGAAAAGTGTTCTTTTTTATATATAATGGTATATTAGATTTGAAGTGTATAACTTTACTGGTAGCACATTCTTTAACATACATTTTAAATAATAATTTACTATTTAATGTAACTATAGTAAGTTCTAAATAATTCAGACTATTATCTACTTCTTTTTCACATTGTAATTGAACATTTTTTTTTATTAGATTAATTTCCTTTTCTTGTAAAAGATCTGGTCCAATTTTCAATCAGCCTTGGTGTGATAAGCCCTCCAAATTGTTAAAATCCTATTTAATAGGCTATCTAATTCTGTCTAAATTAAAGTTGTGGGCTAGAAGCGTCATTTATTATTATTGAAATATAATTTTGATAAGTAATCTATGTGTTCTTTGAACATATAGTGTATAATAGAACATACTTTTTAAATAATATTTAATCTAACAATNATTTAAGCTAAATGTTTTTACTATATTTTTTATTTCCATTTCTTGATCATTTTGCATGGTCATTCTCTTTTTAATTGTGTTAATATGCATCTGAAAAGTGTTCTTTTTTATATATAATGGTATATTAGATTTGAAGTGTATAACTTTACTGGTAGCACATTCTTTAACATACATTTTAAATAATAATTTACTATTTAATGTAACTATAGTAAGTTCTAAATAATTCAGACTATTATCTACTTCTTTTTCACATTGTAATTGAACATTTTTTTTTATTAGATTAATTTCCTTTTCTTGTAAAAGATCTGGTCCAATTTTCAATCAGCCTTGGTGTGATAAGCCCTCCAAATTGTTAAAATCCTATTTAATAGGCTATCTAATTCTGTCTAAATTAAAGTTGTGGGCTAGAAGCGTCATTTATTATTATTGAAATATAATTTAATTTAAATATGTTATGACAAATGTTTTTTGAGGATCTGTGTCAGGTCAAAAAATATTTGATATAATTATAATGATAAATGTTTGAATTTAAATATTTTGAAATTGTTAGAACTGTAAACATTAGAAGTATTCAACAAAATTCATATGTAGGTGTTAACATTAATGTTAAATTTAAAATAAAAAATGAACATACACATTATTTTTATAAATCTTAAGTGAAATAATTGATTTCTTATTTTTTTATAAATGTCTGGATCACCAAAAAAGGATTGTTGTTTGCTTTTGCCAAAATGCATAAACCAGGTATCTTGTAAAGACGATTAGTAGACAAAGCCAGATCACCGACCAGATGTTTAGAAGATGAGGTACACCATCTACTAACATCAACCTTAAAAAATTATAAATTTACAATTCAAAATGTGCAAAATCTTCTAGTAGAATTACAAAACATTGGATTAAGTAATAATGAACACTTTACAGTTTTAGATTTTGTATCCTTATATTCATCTGTTAAATTAGAGCCATGCTTCTGTGCCTTATGGGATTTGTTATTTCAAGTAGTTAAAAGCCCTGTACATTACCATCAAATTTTAAAATTAGTGCATATGCTATGCTGCACTTTGTGTTTTCAATACAATAACAAAATTTACTTGCAGAAACTGGGAGTACATGTGGACAGCCCCCTATCCGGTGACCTATGCAAATTAGTGATATGCAACTTAGAACACAATATTTTACCATTGTTCCTCCCTTAGATAATCACATATAAGAGATATATTGATGACATCATGATCATTTGGGGAGCTGAGCCTGATATCAACAATTTCATATAATGCATGAATAATAACTCTTATGGTCTTACACTTAACCTAGAACAATTCAGCAACAAACACCCACTAACTAGACCTGAACATCTACTTTAAAAAATGGCCATATTTACTATAACCAGGATACCAGCCATTATTCATACCAGTAGTCTCAAATGATCCTTATACATACAAAATAGCAGCATTTAGAGCCCTTACAAAAAGAGCCTTCACACACTGCATAAACATTGTTAGCACAAGGCAAGAATTAAAACATATAGAAAAAATAGCGGTGGCACATGGTTACCTTAGAATAGTGGTGCAAGATTTAGCAGAGAACTATATTAAAAGAATGAATGATCACATCACTTCCAATCTTAACAAGGGCAATAGTAAGTGTTTGGACTATACAGGCAAACATATTCTAATTGATAAAGTTCCTTTAGTATTAACACAAGTACTTTCGACGAGTGTATAATCGTCGTCTTCAGGTGAAAAGAACAAATTTTAACAAGACAACGTGCAGGATGTTCCAAAGGAATAGAATATTCAAAGTTCAAACAGGCGTCCGGAAATTTCGTTAAGAATGTGCAAATAATTTTTGATATGTTCGAAACTTTATATTTTACGATGCTAGCAGCGCATGCATGGAAATGCTACCGTGTTAGCGATACGATGTTAGGCACATTTCATTTTTTAGGTGCCGATATAAGGCAATCCACACTCTGGGTAGATCGAGGGTGGGAACATTGCACGCTTCTGAAGTAAAACTTCTTCCAAAACTTCAGACTATGAGGCGTTAAATATAATTTAAAATATTTTAATCTTGCGAGCGCTTTCGACGTAAATATGCACGTCGTCTTCAGGCAATTCAAAATNACACTCTGGGTAGATCGAGGGTGGGAACATTGCACGCTTCTGAAGTAAAACTTCTTCCAAAACTTCAGACTATGAGGCGTTAAATATAATTTAAAATATTTTAATCTTGCGAGCGCTTTCGACGTAAATATGCACGTCGTCTTCAGGCAATTCAAAATCGAATAGAGAAGTCGAACCATACATTTAAATTTAAACATTAACGATATTAGCCGTTTTTTGAATATGACTATTACAAATAAGATTTAAATTTTAGAATTAAAATTGGTACGCATGCGTTTTAAAACAAATAAACTTCGATTGGAATGGCTATTAATTATTTTGTAAACGCGAAAAATTGGCGCACGTGCACCTTAACATGCATAACATAAGAGCCAATTAGAGTGGCTATTAAGAGCAAGTAAATTTTACATTTTAAATTAAAATTAAAAACCCATGTAAACACGTATAAAATTTTTGGCACGCATGCGCCTTAACATAGACAGCATAGAAACCGAACAGAATAGATCCATAAGTGCTAGTTTACATTAAAATTTAAATACTAAAGACTAAAGCATGGGACATAATTTAAAATACATAAAACACGTAAAAAGACGCACTTAAAGAGGCCGATACGTATGCACTTTGAGTCATGTAGGAGGTGCGGGAGAAGAATGTAAAATTATTGTTGATTTTTTAACCACCTGTATAAATTAATCCAGACGTCCGGTAAGTCGAGGGTAGGGGAGTTGCACGGGGAGAGCAGTTTTGTGATTTTGTAAATAATTTTTTATGATTTTTTGTTGTAATTTTTGTCAAGGGTTTGTATTTATTAATAATT
>NW_019386392.1:66951-72370 GCF_000671375.1 Centruroides sculpturatus | reverse complement strand
CTCTATAATTTATTTCTCAACCATAATTTATAACCTTTGCGATAAAAATATACTATAATCTGTACAAAATGGAAATCTGCTAAACCAGAAAAAATATTTGGTACTATGCAAATCTAGTTTATACACATTTTACTGTATTACATAGTTCATAAACTATATTAAGATAAATATTAAATGTTAAAATATAGTAAAACTAAACTCTACCTTTAATGGTTCTCTTGTAACATGGCAATCGTACATAACAGGAATACTGTAAATAATTATTTCATAAGAATTTTATAAAAAAAAATCTAATTCTTTAATATTTCAAATCCTGAATATTCTTTTTTTACATAAGATAAAGAAAAAAGAATGTACTTATAAAGAGCAGCAAACAAAATTCCGTTTCGAGAACAACAGATGCCTTGTGGAGCAAGCTTATCTATTTCAACATCCACAATGATTTCTTCTTGCTCAATAATAATACCTGAATTTAAATGATAATAAATATGACTACTGTGTTAAAAGTTAATATAATTTAAACAGTTTGTATAAAAATATCCATCTTTGTTAGAAAGATGAGTAACATAATGTAACGTATGGTGTAATGTAGTATATTTATTTTTCTACTGACAATTAAAATGTAGGGAGATGAGATAATAGTTGGATGTAAATTAGTAGTATATTTCATTCTAAAGAATATAAATGAATAGATCAAACAGAACAACTGATAAACAAAATGACTGAAACCAATTTTCAGCACAAATTAACTGATATCAAAATTTACTGTTAACATAATTTCAATATTTGCAGTATGAAGACAACTAATAAGTTCAGATAAAAGTTTGTGATCACTGTCTTTCGGCATTAGTGAAGTTTTGATTAATAATGCACAAAAATAAACACAGAATAGCTTGCAAGCACTTTTGACATGTATAGAATGTCTTCTTCAGGCGAATCAAATAAGTTCTCGACTGACCTACTTGATAGTATATTTGGCAGATATGGATGATATGACACAATAAAATAAATCTTTGACAATACCACTACTGAAAATGAATAGTTAGTCTTGCACTGTTTTGCACAGCAAAGTTGCAAAGACAAAATGGTGTAAAGTATTGTCTAATTTGAAATTGGCTCTTGCTGCAGCAGAAAGCAGTGATCACATTGAATGAATTGAAGTTTGAATAGGTCCAAAATCCACCTCATTCTTCTGACTTAGCTCCCTTGGATTATCATCTCTTCAACATCTGAAAAAAATACTTGAAAAGAAGACATACATACATACATTCATTTCTGAAAGTTTTTTTTTTTTTTGAGAATAAAACTTGTTGCTGCAGAACAAAGGCAGAATATGCTGCATCCACACCAAACAAGAATATGTCAAACAATGTATAGTGGTCATTCATATGTGATGTTTGCTTCTGTGTTACACTGAGAACTTACTAGTCTGTTCTTATACAGTAAAATCTGCTAATGTTCCACTGATGGGGCTAGCTCAAAGTGGTCCCTTTACAAAAGAGGTCACATAAGCAGTTTCATTGCATATTAATATTTAGTCAAAATACATTGGGTGCATATACTTTTCGTTTCCGATGGATCGATCTGCAAAATCAGACCAGTCTCTGACACATGAAACAAATCACTTCCATCCTGTGCTTTAGTTGGTGGAAAGCATACAAGTAGGATCAAATTGTATTTACTCCATGAATAAAACTGCTCACATAATGGCAAAATGGACGAGTGCATGCCATGCATTCTTATTGTACAATCTCTCAAAACTCTCTGTTAATTCTTATTTTTTCATCTCAATTTATCAGATATTTTAATAATGTCTTCACTTACCATTTATTAAGTTTTAAATTCTTTTCATTTCAACAGTTAAACATATTTCTTTGATGTCAACTATTGGCTTGACTTAAACCATGGAGGTCGCTATCTTTAATTTTTTTATCCAATTAAAATAATCCTA
This sequence comes from Centruroides sculpturatus, assembly GCF_000671375.1. Lineage (NCBI taxonomy): Eukaryota > Metazoa > Arthropoda > Arachnida > Scorpiones > Buthidae > Centruroides > Centruroides sculpturatus. The sequence goes on along the minus strand of NW_019386392.1, from coordinate 70,419 downwards.
CCCTCTGCTTGGATTAGTTTGATTACATCCAGTTGATACTCGATGGCATTTGTATATGTGGAAAGATATTGATTGGATCACTATAGTTTGTTTGTATATGGGATTTGAAGGATCAGTTTGATTCCAAATGTATATGCACCCATTGTGAAGTGACTTAATATATATCTGATTAGGACTATCTATTAAAATTAATAATTTAGTTTACTCAAAAAATATGTGAATTTATCAAAAACTTCTTAACAATCAAATCATAAAAATCACTGAACTTACTCTGGCTAGAAGATTTTACAGAAAAAGACACTGTTCTACCATCACGTGAAGTGAGAACCAATTTTGAATGAGGCACTTCATTTCCTCTTTGACATAATCCTAAAAATAAGCATTTAAAATTAAATTTCTTTTCAAAATCAAAATATTTTTAGAATAGTAAAAATATTAAAAACTTTGATAATGAACTAAAAAATTAAAAATTCGAATTGTTTGTCATCTCATAAAAACAGAATGAATCAAAATATGCAAAAGTTATCTAACCATAATTTTATGATTTGATAATTATTATTAAGTTGGATATCCATGTGAGCAATTTCATTGCATAAATTTAATGCTTTAGATTGCATGCGCATTGCATAGATCAGAAGAAAAAGACTATATTAGATTATTCTCTTATTAATCCACAACCACAAATCTACATGGATTTTGAAAAGAAGAAAAAAGCAATTATTTATTTTTTATTCAATAACAAATCCTGTATAATTCATGTACAAAAGTATATATTTATTAAATTTATTCCTTAATAAATTTTCTTCACTTTATAAAATATTAATAAACTGGAAAAAATTAGAAATTATTTTGTTATACAATCAAAATTATTCAAATTAAAAATGATAAATAATACCATTTAAATTAAAATTACTTATTTTTTTGTACTTTATAAACTTTTGGGGAAATTTTGTGTATGCTTGGGAGAAATTTTAGGTCCTGAAGATATTCTACACCCCTTTTTATAAGTTGTATTACACCACATTACTTCTTGCTACCTGCAGATGGCTACATTTAGTCTAGCATGTTGTCTGCAAAAAGATCAAGGCAACCAAGGAGGCAAATTTCCTGACTTTCCATGACATTTTCTGGACACCAACGAAAATCCCAATTTTTCCTGATTTTCTAGATGTGTAGGAACCATGCATATATTGGGGATGTTCTAATATGCCAATGTATTGTTACAGTTACCATCTCTAACAATTGAAAAAAAGAAGAAAAGATTATCAGATATCAGTTTGTAAGATGAACTAATTCCAATACATTGGGAACATTCCAATAAACCTATATATTGGTATTGGTTCAGTATCAGTTACATTTCTGAAATATAACCAGTTCAATCTTGTGTAATGCTATCTCTTTATGTTCCAGAAAATATATTTTCAATTATGCATAAATTAATTATACAAGTTATTAAATATTGTCAACACTTTTTGAATAAGAAAATTACATAAAAATTGTTGTAAACATTTTCTTATATCATAGTTATCAACTGTGATGATGACAATCAAAGTTTATTAATGTTTCAGAACTGAATTTTGTATGCTAAAAATTTCCTTAGTTACCAAAATTCCTAAAGTTTCCCAAATTTTTGATACAAACAGCATATAAAATATAGCAATCTAAATATATTCATTCTTCTTTAGAATTATATTATATATACATAATGCAGATTTAAGGTTACCTGTAGCAGATAAACTATAATGCCCCTTGGTATGTCCAATTTTTCTAATGATCACATCTGCCTCTTGAATTATTACTTCACACGATATTAAGTAAGTATCTTTTGTAGCTACAACAATGTAATGTGAGTCAGTCTGCTGCAAAATAATAATAATACAATTTAATATTTAAGCCAATTATCACAATTTATTATATCTTTAATAATCCACATACACTCACAAAAATATTTATTTTTACCAGAAATTTTACGATTTTTCCCAAAGAGAATGAAAACAATTGAATCTTATACTAATAAAATACAAAGTGTTTTTCATTTGGCACATCTGATTCTTGATAAATTTTATGTTAAATATTAGCAATAATGATTTCAAATACATCTTTAAATACTTTAAGATGATGAGGGATGCTGTAAAATAATTTATATAACTAAAAAATTAGATACATTAGCATTACACAATAGCGATGATTTAATTTTTAAAAAATATATGATTATCTTCATTCAGTAATTATACTCAAAAACATTATCTGATTTTCTAAGAGAGAAGTAATTTTAGAAATATTTAAAAAAAAATTAAAAATTCGAATTGTTTGTCATCTCATAAAAACAGAATGAATCAAAATATGCATAAGTTATCTAACCATAATTTTATGATTTGATAATTATTATTAAGTTGGATATCCATGTGAGCAATTTCATTGCATAAATTTAATGCTTTAGATTGCATGCGCATTGCATAGATCAGAAGAAAAAGACTATATTAGATTATTCTCTTATTAATCCACAACCACAAATCTACATGGATTTTGAAAAGAAGAAAAAAGCAATTATTTATTTTTTATTCAATAACAAATCCTGTATAATTCATGTACAAAAGTATATATTTATTAAATTTATTCCTTAATAAATTTTCTTCACTTTATAAAATATTAATAAACTGGAAAAAATTAGAAATTATTTTGTTATACAATCAAAATTATTCAAATTAAAAATGATAAATAATACCATTTAAATTAAAATTACTTATTTTTTTGTACTTTATAAACTTTTGGGGAAATTTTGTGTATGCTTGGGAGAAATTTTAGGTCCTGAAAATATTCTACACCCCTTTTTATAAGCTGTATTACACCACATCACTTCTTGCTACCTGCAGATGGCTACATTTAGTCAAGCATGTTGTCAGCAAAAAGATCAAGGCAACCTAAGAGGCAAATTTCCTGACTTTCCATGACTTTTTCTGGACACTAACGAAAATCCCAATTTTTTCTGATTTTCTAGATGTGTAGGAACCATGCAAATATTGGGGATGTTCTAATATGTCCAGGGTGGCCAAGCTCCTTGATAGTCCGAGCCATTTTTCAAAATTTGAAATTTTTTGCGAGCCGCAATTAAACACGTATAAAAAGGTATGCAAAAAATACCAGATTACAAATTATATTCGTAGCAAGAGTGATACAAATTGTTTCCTCCAGAGCACAATGTCAACTGTTCATTGCAATGACAGTGTACAAATTCAAAATCGGTCTGGAGTCGGTCGATAACAGACGATTACGCCACTGTTTATGTTCGTTTGCGCAGTTTTTGATGAGTCATATCATTCTTAACTTGGACAGAAATGAAATTTGTTACAACGTTGCACTTAGTCTTTCATATTTGTTGTTAGTAATTTAAAAGACATTTTGAAACACATACGGAACGATAATAATTTTTAAAAATATAATAACACAAAAATGAAAAGGGAACTCGGG
>NW_019386392.1:31198-66872 GCF_000671375.1 Centruroides sculpturatus | reverse complement strand
TAATATGCCAATGTATTGTTACAGTTACCATCTCTAACAATTGAAAAAAAGAAGAAAAGATTATCAGATATCAGTTTGTAAGATGAACTAATTCCAATACATTGGGAACATTCCAATAAACCTATATATTGGTATTGGTTCAGTATCAGTTACATTTCTGAAATATAACAAGTTCAATCTTGTGTAATCCTATCTCTGTATGTTCCAGAAAATATATTTTCAATTATGCATAAATTAATTATACAAGTTATTAAATATTGTCAACACTTTTTGAATAAGAAAATTACATAAAAATTGTTGTAAACATTTTCTTATATCATAGTTATCAACTGTGATGATGACAATCAAAGTTTATTAATGTTTCAGAACTGAATTTTGTATGCTAAAAATTTCCTTAGTTACCAAAATTCCTAAAGTTTCCCAAATTTTTGATACAAACAGCATATAAAATATAGCAATCTAAATATATTCATTCTTCTTTAGAATTATATTATATATACATAATGCAGATTTAAGGTTACCTGTAGCAGATAAACTATAATGCCCCTTGGTATGTCCAATTTTTCTAATGATCACATCTGCCTCTTGAATTATTACTTCACACGATATTAAGTAAGTATCTTTTGTAGCTACAACAATGTAATGTGAGTCAGTCTGCTGCAAAATAATAATAATAATACAATTTAATATTTAAGCCAATTATCACAATTTATTATATCTTTAATAATCCACATACACTCACAAAAATATTTATTTTTAATAATATAAAATGATTGTTTAGTGAGATGACAACAGACTTTGCCATCATATTCACATAGAATCAATTCAAATCTATTTAAATTCTCATAATTTATCATGAGCAGTTTGGACTGTCACTCCATTCTCCATCCATGCTACAATATGTAACTAAACTGCAAGTTGGGCTCAATAGAATTAGACAAAAGAGGCTAATCACATAGTGCATAATACACTATTACCTCAATTCTACAAATCAAATCAAAGCATTAAATATGACAAGTTAAAAAGTAATATGAAACATATTGTAAAAAGTAAACTTGTAAAGTATTAAATCTGAGCCAAGTTTCTCTTGCACAACAATATTAAGTTGTTAATGATAACTGGAAATAGTCGACTCCCCTATAACACTGTTGATTTTTCCATTTTATATGAATTCCATGTTGTACAAGTCACTTAGATTTTACAAATACATGTGCCAGGCTGTGAATGGCTCATGCATTTGTAAAATCTAAGTGACTCGTACAACATGGAATTCATATAAAACGGAAAAATCAACAGTGTTATAGGGGGTCGACTGTATTGATCAAACTAACAACAACCTTTACAAGTGTAGTAATAAATTATTTGATTACATTGCATTTTAAGTCTTGTTAATAGATTTTCTTTGGGTGCTCCTTTGAATGAAAAGTAAAACAAATAAAATTAAACTACAAATTGGAACATTATCAATTTTAAATATTATTTATTTGGTTAGCATCTATATTTAAAGTATCAAAGAATTCTAATATTGAAAAACACATTAAAAAAATAAAATAAATAATCAGATTTCTGCCCTATCATACTTTTCATAAATGGTTGTCGAATACTGTAGATACAGTATTCAATTCCTCAGAATTAATGCAATTTCATTTTAAGGTAGACTTATATATTTCAAAAATTTCTGTTTCTCAAATCACCAATATTACAGATGGAACATATCAATTCCATCTCATTCCAAAGTACTTCAGATCACTTGCAATGAACGTTTTCAACCTGCTCGACGATCCATCATCAGGTTTTAAATTCGACGATGGCCTGTCGAACAGGTTGAAAACGTTCATTGAATAAATCTTTTCTCAGTGATTTAAGGTATGATTGTAATGATTATTTGTTAAATGATAAACTTCTTATTGGAAATCAATTTCTTCCTAGATGCTTTGTATAACTTCTGCAATTATGCATATGATAAATAATAATGACCATACAAACAATTTTGAATCAATTTAAATCTTTTATCCATTTTTAAAATCCAGCCATAGACAGATGGTATACAACCTGAAGATAAATACAATTCTTCATTAAACTTTAACTGATATGACATTAAAAACATGTACTTAATACAACTAATGCAGACCTTTTATTGTATGATCCAGTGACAACTACACACTAAAAGTTTTCACAATATCAGTCAGGTCAGAGTTGTATTTAAACAATGAAAAAAATCACACTGGAATTCTTTGGTGAAAATTCGGAAAGTAGAAAATATTTACATAATTACATAAATTGTATCAATTGTTTGTAATGTCATTATTATTTAAATATAAAAGTAATCCTTGGGACTATACAATATCTTTTCTTGTGTTTTCAATTTGGTTTCTTTAAACCACCAAATATAACAAATTCTAATTTAACGAATGCCGTTAATGAAAGCCATTAACGAATGATGTTCAAATAAGTTAAATTCGAACGGCATGCGCGACGTATAAGTACTGTTCGAACTCAAGAACAAACTTATTTGAACATCATTCCATAACAAATTCTCACTGCAGAAGAGAAATCTGTCATAACGTTTTCAACTGTACGTTAGCCCCACTAATGATGCTATATTACAATGGAAACAAATAAAACTGTTACAGTATTATGTTTTAAAATGTTAACTAATACTTATTCAAAAAATAGGCATTCATTCAAAGTTATAAAGTTACTTTTGAATCATTCTGGATATTAAGAATAAATATGCAATTAAAAAAATAATAATTACTTTCATTACTACTATTTGATTGACAGAAATTAAATCTTCATCTTTCCAAATAGCAACATTTTCTCCAAATTGTAGTTCTCCACCTTCGGCAGTTATCCAAACAGGAAGAAGCACAATACGGCCACTGTTTGCACCAAGAATTAAAAGTCCTAAAAATTAACAAAGAAGGAAAAAAAAAACATTAATGCAAAACATAGAAACTAAAAAGTAACTTATTTATTCAACTATACTATTGTAAGAAATTTCAAAAGTTCTTTATGTCGTGGTACAGTTTTTTTTTTCTTTCAGAGGAAATTATAATTAAAGAAGAGTTCATGTATGATTGTTGATATGAAACGCCAACAGGCCAGAAATATACATATTATTTCTATGGCAATAATTTTTCTTTGGTGATAATAAAAAAGTAATATTAAAATTTTAATAAAATCTAAATTTATGTTCTGATTGAAAAAAATTGAACACAGTGGAAAGTAAAATATAAATCTACAGATCTGGAAAGTATTTCAAAAAATAAATAAAAAATCTTATAATAGATAACATTTACTATCATATAGTGGTAAAAATATAGTAAAGTAAATTATATAATTTATAAACTATAAATTGAAATGGGGTCTCTTTAATCAGAACCTGATGCTCCAGCATTACTAGCAGCCATTAAATTCCCCACTATACAAAAAAACTACAAAATACCTGAATTGTGATGTGTCTGCTGCCAACAGAGGCTACTTATATAACCAAGTTTGCTGTCCCATTCTGCAGCCACTTCTATCCTGCAAATATATTTAAATGTATATAACAAACTAAAGGATTGTTTAAGTTTTTTGAAACATTATTATTAATATAGATTTGATGCAGAAAGGTCAGCAACTGAAGTCATGAGCCAGCTTTGTTTAGCATTTAGGAACTTGGAAAAAGCCCATGACAGTGCACCATGAAAGTTTTCTGGTGGGTACTAAATAGAAAGAAAATTCTGAATTACATTATCAAAAACATTCAGAACATGTATTGTGAGGCCAAGACCTCCCTGATGTAGCCCAAATTTGGCTGATTGCACAGACTTAGCACACCTTGTAAATTAAGTGATGAAACAAGAGTCAGAGATCGAGTTAAATAGAACACATATATTTTTGAATGATCTCTTACTCTGTTTCATCACTGCAAGATTAATGATAACTGGAATAGTATAATGATTAAATTGGAACAGTATAATTATAATGCATGCACTTTCCAACCTAATCATTCTATTCTCAGCTGGAAATGTTTTAATTAAAATAAAATTAAAGGGCTTGAAATAGGTCATCAACCAAAATTTCATGTGTTTGGAATAATTTATATTAATTCTTTCTCTCTACATTTTTTATATTTAATACCAACCATTAGAGGATTAAATACAAATGAATATATAAATCTAATTTGTAATAATAAATTTGAAATTTAAAGCTGCTCAATGTAATAAAATTCAATTGTTCTTTCTAAACATCTGGAAAAAGCTTGAGTGTAACAAACAGAAATGCTTAATTAATTAAATGAAATATTTTATTTTGAATTTGGATATCATTATGTGAAAATAATTTATGAAATATACTTATCTCTGACAAGTGTGAACACTAATACACTTATTTCTGGTATACAGTTAATATAAAATCAAGAAATTTGCTTGTCATATAAAACCACCAATTAAAATGTAATATAAATTAAGACACATCAAAATAATTCAATAGGAGTAAAAAGAAACTCTTTTTGGCATTAAAGGAGATTAAATAAAGAAAATATTAAATTTAAAAACAGATATATTTACAAGTATTTTCAAAGATAATACATAACCATATTCAGGTAAAAACATAGAAAGGAATAGAGCAAGTATAGTTTTTACCATTGTGGTATTACTAATTTATCTGCTATAATTATTCTATTGCAGACTCAATATTTTATTGTAAAGAATTCTGAGGTCAGATTTACATATATTATACGCATGGTGATAAAAAAGTCATGCACATATTTGTTAGAAATCAATTTTATTTTGTGAGATTAATATATGAAAATACAGAAAGTAACAGAAACATAATTTATAATCTGATTTTTATGAAAAGCAAAATCAAATCATATTATTATAACATATGTTCAAAACAGCCTTGTTCACAAGTGCAGGCATAAGCTCTTTTTTACCATTTTTATGCCATCTTGTGAAGCACCTGACAATTGATGCTGGCAATTGCTATTACAATGTTCCTCTTTTGTTCATTGTGTGCAAGTTATTTTTTATGCACAACTCACTTTGAAATACTCTCAGGGGAAAACTTTGGGGTAACAATCCTTTATAAATAACACCAAGAATTCTCACAAGAACTGGTGATATTTCTGATGACATTTGTCTGCAACGTGTGCGTAAGAACAACTGGTAAAATAATACTCAACAATGAATATTCATTGTTGCTGGGAAAAACATTTCATTTTCTCAATAAACAAAGATACATTGCAGCAACTTTTATGACTTTCACTGAATTTCTCTTAATAGTCAGAAGTTACCACAGTGTCATCTTGTGGTGAGAGACAATAAAAATAACTTGACACAATTTACACAAACTAATATTTTGATGTGTGCAACTTTTTGATCACACTGCAGATATTAACATAATACAAGCCTACATCTCTGTTATTCCATTTAGTCTTCTGGTTACTTTAAGTACAGAGTTTGATGTTGACCCTATGATAATGGATAGGTGGGGCACAAGACTATTGCAAAGGGAACGTGCAGCTTTCACCAAATTAAAATAATTTTTTAATACAAACAAACAAAAAAAAAAGTCAAATCAATGTTGAAAAACTGAATCAGCAGAATCATTATGTCTAATTCACACCCTTGTCTGAACAACTTGGATACAAATGCTAAAAATCTATCCACACTCTTGCCAAAATGTCTTGACAAGAGTTGAGCCCCAGTGACTTTATTAAATACACAATATAGTTTATTTAATAAAGGATATTGTTTTGTAAGCCGTTAAATAAATTATAAGGACAGTATTTATGAAATTAGATTGTTACAAAACAATTTTTTCTGATAAAAAGGGGGCGGTGGTACAGAAAGTTTGGAAACCACTGGGTTTCCAAACTTGAAAAATAAAATGTTATTTGTTATCTGTGGAAAAGTATCAATTTATGCATTTTGTTCTTTTCAACAGTATTCATCAGTTGTTGTACTTCTTAAGTTGTTAAGTTAACAAATATTGGACTTATCATACAGGAAAAGATTTTAAAAGAGTAAAATTAATCACTCTAAATTATTTTTTTGTTTTTGGATGCATTTCCTCTCTTCAGCAATTAACAGAGGAGTTCAGAACTAAAATGCTTCCAAAAAAACAATTCAAAGTGATTAATTTACTCTTCTAAAACCTTTTCCTGTATGATAAGTCCAATATTTGTTAACTTGAAAAATTTAACAAGTTACAACAATTCAATAAAAGGATAAGAAGCTCTGAACACAGAATCCAACAGGAGTCTATTTTGGATAATCCACAGTTTAATTGCTATACTGATCATATATTTACAAAAATAAAATCTTCTGTTATTTAATATGCATATGATATTAAAATTATAAACAATAAATCTAATAGTATTACAGGAAAATGTAAATGCTCTACTACATATATTTAAAAAAAAATTAATTTATTTTCTAACACATAATATTAAATAATGAAACCTGATTAACTTAAAAATGCTTAACCAAATGATTAAATAAGCTACTGAGAAATGATTTCCTAAATCGTTAATCTGTTCAGTCCTAAATATTTAGTAAGGATATTTTTAATTGTGATACTGTGCTTCTAGTATTGATCAGTTTATTATTTTTTTTATCACAAAAATCACCCTTTACAATTATTATATTTTTAAAATTTTGCTGTAAATGTTAAAATTTTTACATAGAATTGGACTAAATTTAATTTTAAAAAAACTATTAGTCAAAAATACATTTATTTATGCCAGCTAGTCAGAGAAATCCATCAGCCATCAACAAAACAAAACGTTTGGAAAAAAGCAGGTTTAAATGGCAGTTACAGTATCTAGGTTACACATGCTGTTGGAAGCCGTCACCCCCGCCATCAAGTGACACAAAGTTTATTTTTAATCATACATGATTCCTTTTCTTTATAGAAAGTTTCTAATTAGTTTTTTTTTATATATGAATGTTAATTATTTTATTTAATGAAAAATTAAAATTCTAGAGAGTTTATGAAAATACTGTATCAAAATCCCATTCCAATTAGCCAGTTTGACTTAACATGTAAATCCTTATACTGGACAATTGAGGAAAGAAAACGTGACTTCAAGTTAACCACGTTCCATTCTAAACTTAAGACAAAGGTTCTATGTTTTTCTTCATTGAGATCTCCCAATTCAGTTCCATATCCATTGATATCAAATGTATTAATTTTATAAATGATCCTGGTTTGATTTTCGACAGTTAATTTCCTTTTAATCTACACATTAATAAATTACTAAAGAACTTGGCAATGAGGTGTGGCATGATGCTTTAACAGCTATTATGAGGATCGAACATGGAATAGAACCTATTGCATGTTCAATTCTGATTATGGCTGCTTAGATAGCCAAAAACGTTATGGGACATGTTAGAAACTCTTTTAAATTTAATTTATTCCAGTTAAGAAATTTATTATTAAAATTGGATAAACACCATACTAAGTGTATGGTTTTGTGGACTTTTTCTTTGGTTCTTATGATGTTTTATTTATAAGTTTATTGTTTTACCATTTTTTTACTTTTATAAATATATTGTTCATTCTGCTGTAAGATATTTTTTTTATGATGGTTTTTGTTTGTCACATAACCTTCAGTCTTTTGTATTCTTATATAGTTTATTGTTGTTATTACTTTTTCCCTGTGCTTGTAATTTTAATATGGATATATTTTTGAGGAGGCATCTTTTATTGTCATCAAAATGTAAGTATTAAATACAGAATAAATAAAATAAAGTGTTCATGCAAAAATGAAAAAATTTACTTACATTTCGACACTTACTACTTTCCAAAATATTATATGACCGCTTTTCATCGCAACAATCAAAAAGCAAAATGTTATATTTTCGTCACTGGTAGAAGCGGCAATGGAACTAAATTTCTGAGTCCACGTCATGGCTGAAATTAATTTTGCATGTTAGAACTTATATATTCAGTTATTTGCATTATAAATAAGTGATTTAAAACAAATAAGTATACTGTGTTTTTATAAGTGGTCATATTATATAAAAATAAAATTGTTCAGTCAAGTGTATAAAAAAAGTTTTCATGACTAATATATATTAGTAATTAGTACATGATTTTAACCTCATCATTTATAACATACTTCCATGCTGTGGATAAGCAAGAGGCTTCTTATGGTTAATACATGAATCCTTAATACTATGTTTGTTTATACTAGAGTGAAGGGTATTTCATACACTCCTGAGACTGTGGTAGGATTGACTAAGTCTTTTTCATTACACAATCAGCTGTAAAATGTATTATTGCATTTATACACTAGTTACTTGTTCCGTAATATACTAGCCTTTCTGAAGGTATTATCTAGCAACTTGTATGATAAAATAATGAGAGAACAACATGATAAATGCCAAAATGGAAATTTTAGAATGCAGCAAAAATACAATTGTGATCGAACCATAAATCTGAATAAATATATTCTAAAATCAATCTTTTACTGGAAGTGTTTCGTAATTAATCTAGTTTCATAATGGCATAATTGAAAAAGAACTAAATGATCACACCAGGATGATGGCAATAGCAATAGATGGAAATGATGCTTACCATTATGTTCCCCAAGCAGCTCATATATGTATGAGGGGCATCCAGAAAATAAAGAAGGTTTGATTGTGAGAAAAGGAAAAAACAGCAATGATAGGAAAAGAGTTTTATTAAGTAATTAGTACAAGACCTTTTCTACATAATCAGCATTATGGCTAAAACAGCTGTCGTAATGCAACACTAGTTTTTAAATTCCTTTGTCATAGACTTCCACTGCCAGTTCTTTCAGCTAGTTAGTGGCAGCTTCTTTCACCTTGTCATCTGTTTCAAAATGTTCCAAATCCATCCAAAAACTCTTTCAGCTTGGAAAAGAAGTGAAAATCACTAGAAGTCAGGCAGAACTGTAATGTGGATGATCAAAAACATCCCAGCCAAATTTCCGAAGCATAGCTTGAGTGACTGAAGTAGAGTAAGGTTACACATTAAGCCTTGATTAAGCATTAAACACCATTTTCTCACACTTGCTTTGTTTATAATGTGATCACCATACACTTCCATGATTTGTTTATGAATTTCTATATGATTGTTTAGAAACCAAATAACACTTTGCACTTAATAGGATTTTGATTTTTGTACACATTTTAACCCTTTACAAAAAAGTAACAATAAGCTTATTATCAAAACTCTATACATGCTAAGCTAACATATCAGAGAAAAAATTGATCTTAAATCGATAGAGATAATTTACCCGCTCAGAGTGGTACACACAAACATTCTTTATTTTCTGGATGCCCCTCATATATCTTATAGTAAATCAGATTTAAGAATGTTCATTGTTATAAAAATTTTAAATCAATTAAACGACATACTTATAGCAGCAAGTTTATATGTCCTTTCTTTCATCTGTTGGAACATGAACGATATGTCTCTCGTCTCTGCATTTTCTTCTTGTTTATCTTTCTCCCAAATTTCTTTATGTTGATTATAAAATTTTGTTGACAAATCTATCAAACATGTCCATTTATTTCCGACTTCTCTATACAATATTAACCGGTGGTCCATGGTTAAAACTGCTAAAATACAACTAAAAAATTGTTTTAGAAAAGCATTTTAGTTACTTCATAGATTAATTACATTAAACTAAGATAAACTTTAATCCGTACTCAAATTCTTCGCATATTTTATATCAAACACACGTTCAATGTAATAAACAAAATCTCTCGGTAATAAGGTGTGTTTGATATACAATTAAACTAAGATAACTTACTTCATACAATAAAAAAAATCTAAATATCATATAACTTTTAATCTTAGTAAAACGCTGTGTTAAGAATAGGTTTAAAAGGTTTTTATTATATTAAAATATACTGCTGGAAATCAAAAGGTGTGTTTTCTTTATAAGGTGCACTTTATCCAAGTTACAAGTAGATAAATGTGAAATTACGCAAACAAACAAATGGACAAATAAGAAAAAAAGTTAAAAATTTGAGCTTTATTCACTTCATTTTGGGTAGAGGAGAAAATTTAGGGTTTCACTTAGGCAAATAATCCACAATCTTTTCAATGTTGGTTAAATGGATAAAGAAGGAATTTTGTTTTTTAAATAAACTAGAATTTATTCTCTCTCTTTTGCATTAAAAAACAAGATAAACAATAATAAATGTTGTCAGTAATTTTACCAAAATATTCCCATATTTAGTTAATAAACTCATAGCTATAAAACTAAAATACACAGACTTAGCTTAAAAACAACAATAAGTACTTTGATTTACAGAATACCGATAAGTACATTGATTTTAATTGGCATATACCGGAATTTAATGATAGAAACAAATACAAAAAAAAGTTCTGATAATGCTTTTAATCATTTTGCATTATTTAGAGACATCTTTATTCATTACTTACCAGCCTTCGTCGATAATGCCGACGGGCGACCAACGGGCAGTCTTGAAGGTGAGAAAGAGAGACGCATTGGCAGTCAAGGGGCTAAGTGTGTGATCCAGCATCATCGAATGTTCATCCTCTACAAAAAAAAAAATAAGAAAATTGCCAATTCATTTTATTTTTTAGAATTATTTAAAAAAAAAACTACCCATGGATAATTTTGAATGCAGCGATGCTCTGTCGACTTTAACATCAAAGTTCAATGTCTCCTGAAAAATGGAAATTCCCTGCTGGTGAAATGCCAAGGGGCAGTCGGATTCAAATGGTACATGATTTGCACTCTGCAACAGAAACAAAATTTTATATTTATTTATTCATTACAGGGTGAGGTTCTTGAAGGTTTGTCGAATGCCACGAATGACAATTTAACATAAAACTGTATGTTAGCAATAATGAAAATAAAAAAATCATTTGCTATTAAGCAAAATAATTAAATTTTGCATTGCATTAAAATATAACATGCACTAACATTAGCTAATTAAGTTATAATTTTACAATTGACGAGGAAACACTAACAAATAACTAGCATCGACCACGTATCAAAGTAAATAATTCCCGGAAGGACTCATTTCCTGATTCTGACAAGCACGGAATCAGGAATGCATTCGAGGAGACAATGCGTAATAAGGTTTCTGAAATAGATCATATTCCAATAGAATTTTATAATTTTATTCCCAATTTGTCACATTAATTAGTCAAACAAAGATCTCCGAACGATCAATGTACAGATAAAATATCTTCTATTTTTAAAAAGGGATCACGTAATTTTCCACAAAATTATTATTGTATTTCGAATTCAGTCGTTTGTAAAGATTTTTTGACTTCAAACAACACATTAGACTCTCCACTAATGTTCAAAAAATGGGAAGCATGGCAAAGTCCACGCCTTCTCCACGAATCCACATCCGGCTCTAGACAGGTTCTTCGAACAGAGATCTTTTACGGCACACATCACAGAACGGATCAAGCTATAAATTTGTCGATCATTTAACGTCTCGACATAGTTTTTCTTCCACCCGCATCAAACCGAGAAAGGAAGACAAAATCTTTTAATACAAAGAAAGGCATCCGTCAGGATTTTTAACTTTTACCCGAACAAATAGATCGGACGAGTCGACAATTCTGTAACCCGCAGATTTAACAGCGAGGGAGTCAAAGCCAAAATCTCAACACGGGTCTCCAATCGTGGCAAACCCACAAAGACTAACAAACGTTTCGGAGACGGCCGTCGACGGTACGGATCCGGAAACAACGAAACTGACAAATCGGTACCACGGATCTCGTTCGAAAGTCAATCGAAGCCACCCGGACCCGGCAAAGACGCGCATCCGTTCGAAAGGCAAGGCGGGCTGGCGTGGAAATCCAGGAGGAGACTTCCCGCATCCGAGTGTGGCAAAACTCGTATTGCAATGCACCGTTATTTTACCTCTCTGGACATACACCTGATGCCATTATTATTAAACGGATAAATTTCGACCAGACAACACGATTTAGCGATAAGTCTCCGGACTAAACGGCCCAGACGTGGAAAATATGAAGAAAAAGTTTTTAGATGGCGATGACCAAACACACGCGACCTTTCGACGGGTTTATTTACATTGAGTTATAGAGGGTGGACGACGTTACGAAGTAAGAGACCGGACATACCATGACGTAGACGCCTTTTTCCACGCATACCACTAATTTGTTGTCGTCGGACCAGTCGACACAACCGGGATGACAGACCGATCCGGTGAAGGAAGCGGAATGAAGCGTCCGACACTCCATCACGCCGGCTCTCCGACCGGAAGCGGAAATCGTCCCGCGAACTCCTCTCGACTCGTGCGCTCCCGGCGGGACGACGAAGAACTACGCCCCGATTTTTAAGATCATAGGTTTCCAACTTTTATTGGCCTACCGTCACCTTTTTGAAAAAAAAAATAAAATAAAAAATAAATTACATGTAAAATCTTCTTTAACGTCGTCGTTATTCTCACTTTCGTTATACAATTCGAACGATTCGTTTAGACCTATAAGAAAATGGCCGCTTCAAAATCCAAGTTAAAAATGTTGCTAGTCCGAAATATTTTTCATAGATTGTTTCGGTGTGGACAGTTATTCGTATTATTTTACTTTTTAATCCACAATTTAAACACTCGAATAGATTTAGAAACATCGATATCGCCGAACTATCGCTTTCCTTCGTGAATTAGTTTCGTTTGAAACGTCGCCAACGTCGAGCGTACGCATTGAGTGACATTTGTTCTTAAAGGAGTTGTCGTACAGTACCCATCGCTGCTATATTAACTAGGTAGCAGCCGGAATTCTACAGGCATAAGCAGAAGAATAGAGAGGTTGCGGCCGACGTTTTCAACGCATAAACGTGAACGTCGGACGTTTAGCGCCGCCATCCTGTAAGCCTAGAAGTTCGACAATGGCGTTTGGAACGTCGAGCATGATTCCACCGACGTTCCAAACGCCGTTGTCAAACTTCTAGGCTTACCGAAAACGTCTTTCGTACCATTGAACAGTTACCGTAAACAATATACTTTACCAATCTTCTGCCTGGCTAATTGCAGCGCAATTCGATATTGCATTTGCTATAGTTTTAAATTGCTGGATCTATTGAACTTACGACTACGGAATTTGCAAGAGAACAGTCCTTGTCAAGTGTGAATCCTGTAATAATATTCAAATGGAACGTTGTAGAACCAACACGAAGAAAACACCCGAACGTTCGTCACCCTTTTCGTCCGTTCCTTTCTAAAAGTGTTGGCTTTTCCGAAAATACGTAGAATCCATTAAATATTTACAATAAAAATATACTTTACCTTTTATCTACTTCAATTCCGTGTACAATTCAAGCTCCGAATGAGACGGTTTGGCCCTTATCAGAGCTAAAGAGCACACTCATAGCAGCAAAAAAGGCAAAGATACACATTAAAAACTGGCCTTTACATGCGAATATCTCGCGAAGAAATAATTCACAGGTTTCTCCTGTGAATTACTTGTTAAATAGTTTAACAAATAAATATTTGGATTATTAACTTAAAAAAATGAATACTATTACTTTATGGAGACTCGCAGTAAGTCATTTAGAAATAAATAAGTTTTTAGACAGATTATCCGATGGAAAAAAAAATCAATGATCATTTATTGTTAAAGTCTTCGGGTAAAATACAGATATTTCAATAAGAAACTAAAAAGACAAAATAAAAAGGAAGAAATTTTAATTAAAGTTTTTAAAAATCACAAAAAATGTCTTGTCTACATTAGAAAATTGATTAAAATATGAATTATAGCAATATGCAAACATACAAATCGCGATTAAAAGTTTACAGAGCGAGTAAAATCTCTCTTCTGAATACCAGAAGATGATCGATTAATTAATGAATCTTCTTCAACATCCTCTGTATAATATTATAAATATATAAAAGGGTGTTCTATTCTGTTACGTTGTGTCGAATAATTCACTACGTAAGTATCTACCCACTTTAAAATGACGGAAAAGATAACACTTTCGACGAATACCCAACAGGCGTCGAAACGTTTGGTCCAATTCCTTCGCTCCACATTGAATATTTTTATTCTAAAATACAGAAATTTAAATATATTACGTGAAAAATATATAATATTTGTTATTAACGGGCTAAACACTTACTTCAGACTTCTGATTACTTCCGAAATCCACAAAATTATCGTCGCTAACGTAATCAAGAGAAGAAATCTGAACGTTGCGAATGTATTTAGAGGTGCATAAATGTACTTCATTGTTAAAATCATGGAAATGGTGAAGAAGTTGAGAGACATGCCGATTAATAACTGAAAAATAACATTAATCTTCAATGTTCTAGGAAACCATGGACAATATAAAAAGGTGCTAATTAATAAATTCATATACTATAAGTGTAGTACAGTTTATACTTTTCAGTGTTAAAGTATAAGCAAATTAAGTTCATTACTTAACTGGTTTGATTCTTAACGTTAATGTATTTATGTAATATTTAAATTAATAGAAAAACATTCATTTTATCGTGATAATAGACTACTTACATTGTCTTCTAGAGAACATCCATTAAATAAGACAACGTACCACACATTTAACAGTGAAATGATAAGGTCACTCCAACCAAACATTGTTAAAATATTCTAAATGAACAAATTCGTAAAAGAAAACTTTGAATTTAACAAAGGAAACAGTAGCGAAACTCGCAGATAAATAGCGGAGTGACGGGCAAGGTATTATGCAAATTACTACCTATATAATTTCAGAAATTGTTTTATATACTTAATGAATAAATTATTTAATATTCGTTATTATTTTTGAGATTTTTAAAGATGAAAACATTTAATGCACATTACGATAAGAGGTGCGAATATGTATAGGTGTGCACGATCCTTTCTACAATGGCGAAGTTATCTTCGTGTTCATACCTGTTTAAGATTTCTTTCTATATTTTCTGAACCTTATACTCAAATTAACAAATTAGGTTTAACGGTGTATACCTTCGTGTACAGTAATGTTATGTCCGTGCATGTGTATGTGATCGAAGAACATCTTCGGCATGTCTATAAACAGAAAAAACAGTAAATTACGATACGAGAATAAGACGTGTTAAAAAATGAAACGAAAGAGTTCTTACAATCGGAAAATATCCACTTGTACGATAAATGGCCACTTCGTCCTCTTCGTGGTAGAGTTAGAGACTCTTCTACCTCCCAAATGTTCCTACAGACTTCTCCCTCCCAAATGTTCCCAGGTGGTTCTTCGTGATATGTTAGGTCTTGTCCCTCACAGCCCACCTTGTTGTGTGCGTAGTAAAATCCACAAAGGGAATGCTAGAAAGGTTCTAGTACCTAAAGGAAAAAGAGATAAAAAAAACAAATATATATATATATAGGAGACACCTCTGCATTAAGCATGTAAATTTATGTTAAAAGTCGCGATTTGCTTATTTTTTTAGTTAAAATTTCTTTATATTTAGATTAATTCCAAATACAATATAATCGTGGGATATGGACCTATGACGAAGGACGACTATAGTTGCTGTTTTAATCTTCAAGAACATCAAATAATATTCATTCTGACATCATTTAATACATTCGAAAAAAACAGATTTGCAAAGTTTTGCCCAACATTTGACATCAAGTTTGATCGATATCGGCGAATTTTGACAAAAAAATTTACGAAAACTCACAATAAGGTCAGTTAAAATTAGCGTAAATTCTATATAAGAATCATTTACAGTAGAGCCTCGATTATCCGAACTAATTGGGGACTGGGGTTGGTGGGATAATTGAAAGGGCGGATAATCGAAAAGTATGAAAAAATCCATTATTAGTGTAGTATATTATTATATCCCATGTAATTAGTATATTAGTATATCGCTATTAACCTACTTTGCGTTGAATTTTCATCGATGTTAAGCCTAACAAAAATTTTTAAAAATAATAATCATCGCTATTGTATCGTTAAAAATTAGAAAGTTAAGCTTCGTTTAAATACTGGCTCCCTTTTATGGTCGATCCAGTGTTGCCAGCTAAAACACGTAAAAATAATATTAAAGTAGCCAAGACATAGCCAAATATTGTAGCGCCACATCAATAGCGGACATTTGAAATTTGCCGACTAGGACGGTCGGTTAAACGAGGGGTCGGTTGATAGGGGGTCGGATAATCGAGGCTCTACTGTATATAATTTTTTCAAATGTTATTTTTATTATTTTCAACACCAAAGAGAAATCATTGCATAAATTAAAGCGAGAATAATTATCTAATTCCAGTCATAAAGTTTATTAGCTGAGATGTTACCATTGACACCATGATTAAATTTCTTTAATTGAATAAATTAATTTCAAAATTTTTTGGTGATTTATTTTGCTAATAAACATAAAACATAAATACAGAACTTGAAAAGATATTAATTTTTTTATTTCGTATGAGATAAGTTTGACTTCGTCACTAGAGGGCAGAATACAAAAAAAAAGCTAAATTTCGTGTCAGATACAGGAATCTATCGATCGCCGAAAAACAAGTAAAGTTAGCGCTTGACAAGAAAGTATGCAGCGCCATCTCCCATCGCTAGCAATAACTAAATTCGATTAATAAAAAAATCGGATACGAGAAAATAAGAAGCACCGTCGATCCATACGTTCCAGAAAATTTAATAAATTAATTTTCAAGTCGAAAACGGAAGGGGAGATAGAAAAAAGTGGAAGCTAGGTACTTATAGAAGTTTCCAAGCGATACTGCCGGCCGGGAGCAATGGCGTGTTCCTGTAATCCAGCCACTTTGGAGGCCAGAACTAGAGAACGGCTTGAGGACGGGTGAAGACCTTCACGTTTACCTATGTCGAGCGGATGTCCGCGACTATGAACGACGTCGATATGGTGGCCCTGGGGGAGCCCAGGTTAACCAGGTTGTCTAAGGAGGAGCGAACTGGCCCAGGGCGGAAACGCAGCAGGCAAAAGCTCCCGCGTCGTGCAGTAGTGGGACAGCATCTGTGAATAGGGGGCGTGTCGGTACCATTCCAATACAGTTGGACCTAGTTCTGCTCTCTTTTTTTTTCTTGTCTTCGTCTTCATTTTTTTCCATATACTGTATATAATAAATTAATTTAAGTCTTCCATTTAATTTAACTCTTCTTTGTCTCGACAGATGGCGCTATGGAAAAGATCGATCGCGCCATCTGTCGAGACAAAGAACAGTTAAATTAAAATTAAATATAAGTCCGATACTTTTTGAACAAACCTCGTATGTGTAGCATCGGATTGGAGTTAGCGTTGTTAGACCAACGGGCGAGAAGTAGACAAACAAAACGCAATTTAATTTAAATAAACCAAAGATACAATAAGTTTATTTACTCGCCAGGTTGATGCAGGTTACAAAAAAATACAAACTTAACTAATTTCACCGAATTGAACACACACTTAATGAACCACCGAACAATATAATACGCGACAGAAAGGTGCGCGTGTAGTTCCTGCCCGACCCGATCGACTAATTCCATAAAAATACGTAAATCTAGAATGATCAGGGACTAAACTTACCCAAATAATCGGTGCAACTAGAGCAAAACTCAGAAAACACTCGAAACAATTAACCGAATCGCATTCAAACAAAACAGAAGACAATTGTCGAAATTTTATTGTCGCGTGGCGACTCGGTTTAATGTTAAAAATTTAGATTTTTTGACAGAATTTCGGGGTTTCCGTGTCGGTCTTTCTATATACCAGGGCTCCTTAAACTATGGTTCGCGACTCCATTTGGGGTCGCGAGAATTTAAGGCAAAATATTGAAAATAATTTGTGAGAGTTTGAAAATGGCACGCTTTGTGTCATAGGTTTCGTGAGTTGCGCTTTATGTCACTTCTGGTGCAGCGAGACAACGATTCGGCAACAATGTAGTGTGAACTAGTGTAGTGTTGTCGCTTTTCAGTGTATTTAGTTGTCTCTTTTCAGTGTATTTAGTTGTCTCTGTTCCATTGTAACACAAGAGTGAACTGTGGTAGTACACAATTATTGTTTTTGCAAATTTGTATATATCTTCATTTTATATTTTTTTGGGTCACGAAAAAAATCACAATCATAAATGGGGTCGTGAATAAAAAAAGTTTAAGAAGCACTTCTATAGACAGATCTCGACAGACTATTTTGCATTTTGTCTGTAGCCTTTCGTTCATCATCACAGAGACGAGGTAGAATCCATCTTGTTAAAGTTAGAATGTTCGAATATTCTGGTAAATTAAGTCGATTTGAGTAGGATTCGACTTGAATGGAGCAATGGTAGAATCTTCTAGAATATGTATATATCTCTTCTTATCTCTTATATATATCTTCTAGAATAGAAAAAACTGAAGCTTAACAACAATATAGAAACGTCGATTCGTCGCTAAAGATAAAGACAACGTGCTGCCAGTTCGTAGCAGTTCACGTTTCTCTGTCATAGCACTAATTTTTTATGGTGTTGATAGTACGAGAAAACAGGTTCTGTGGCCAGGCTTCCATCTGTCTGGATAATGGGCAAAGACGCCGCCACAGCCGTTCGTGATTATGTCATCTCTTCTCGTCTATTTTGTGTCTGGAGTGTTCAGACTCTGCCCGCATATATGTGGCCCTTCACGTATTCACTGTCCCAACATGTCTTCACAATCAGATGGAAAACAATTCGGCGAAAAGGCCATCTCGCTTCCCTCGGCCAAACGATGCGGCCTTTCTCAACTTCGGTCCGTCGAACACGAAGATTTGTATCGTACTGGGATGTCTGGCATTAAAAGTCTTCAAAACAGCGGGGACAAAAAAGTCCAGAAACGAGTTGCTTAACTTTCCCGGCAACATTTAGTGGCACCATCTCTTCTTATATTTTATTAAAAATCTTTCTATATTTTTAACTATTATAACATGGAAGAAAGCTTAATTTTGAAAGTAGGGATGGGTTTTATAAAAGAATTGTAACTGGTAATAACGAGTAAAATCGTCATTAAGTCCAACCCTACCGAGATACACGACGTCGGAATCAATTCGACAAGATTTAATTTGTTTTTCGAGATATTTCTTAAAAGTAGGGAATCACTTTTGCTTGGACGATGCATCAAATGCGGGTTTTATTCCGGTTGCGCTATTCTTCACTGTGGAATTATGTGGTAATGAATGATATAGAACTAATGTCATTTACAAACTCTTCTATATTATCAAGGAGCCATTCTCGAAATACGTCCTCCTAACCCGGATAGAAACCTTTTGATTTAACATTCTTAACTCCTTTTCGGTGGGAAAATATAGGTGTAGTGGCGGAAATCGGTTCGTTTCTAACGATGGGAAGTTTATAGAAAAGGAAATTAAAAATTATCCAAGATTGACAATATGCGGTAGGAATCGGTTTTGTTGATTTCTGTCGAGATGCATCCACTTTTCTTCTCGTTGCCGAGCTTCAGTAACGTTGACAAAATAGAATAAAATCCACTTAACATCTGTAAAATAAGAAAGTCTTTTATTCCAGCCAGTATTTATAATTACAAAAACATAGAATATGAAATGCAGATGCTAAAACTGAGATTTAAAATTTAAATATTATTTAAATAATACACTCGGAAAAATCTTAATGGGTGTCTAACGCATGGCACACATTGTCAGTGAAAAACTAAATTCGGGTCTAACGAAATACACCAGAAAGAGGTACTCACTCTCATGACAAAGTTTTTCTTGATGAAGAAGAATCCTCCGACAGAAAGGCCGATCGGGGTCTTTCCGAATCTCTTCATGAAATCTAGAAACTAATCAGATAAGTTTATTAATCAAATTGTTTACGGTTAAAAGGCGAATTTAATAATTAATCGAGATTTCGAGCGATGTCAACCTTGAGTTTGCTTTCAATTTTCATGTGGACGGAAGAAAATCTTCTGATTTCTATGAAGTTATTGTACAACTGAAAAAGAAAGAAATGAAAATTATTTTGATTAATATTCTATTATTTCTTTAATTATTTTTAAACTCTGCGATTTAAAGTATATTATAGGAGCGATTGAAAACTGTATTTATTGAGATATAACACGAAAATAAAAAACTCCAGCAACGAGTTTCTTAACTTCTCCGGCAAAATTTAAAAGTGTCTGCGTGGGCCCACCCGTTTATAAAGTTTATAATAATAAAATATGCTAACAGATGACTCTATAAATGCTGTTTTAATAGAGAAAGTAGCCGTAAAAGGTACGATTTTTTATTTGAAGTTATATGTTAGTTATATTAAGGTCTGCAATTGCATTAATATTTTACGCGTTCCACGCAATTAAATAAGTAATAGCATAGATTGCTTAAATCAAATTTTAAGTTAGCTCTTTTTGCCCTGTGGCACTAAAGGTTAGTTCACATATTCGTCGTATCTGACGTGTCATTCATTCGCTCTGTTTTTCGCTTTCGCCAACGAATTGCGCTTGGTATGAACTAAGCTTAAGTGGGGCTCTTTTTTACGAAGGCCGTTAGGAATTCGGCAAAGTCATTAACGGAAGAGTAAGCTTTGCTTTACTCTGTCTCGTCCGTACACTCTAACCACTAAGGAAGGCTTTTCTAGTCTCGACACAGTGGGAACATTAAATTAAATAGTGGAAAATATTGTAATTGGATACCGAGACGAAGAAGAGAGTGATAAAAAGAAAAAGTGGTGTTTCGCGTTTGTTTTAATTCTCTATTTTGTCTTTCACTATACAATATTATAATAATAAAATTTTTGCTCTTTATTAGACTACTTTTTTCGTATTGTAAGTTCATCTAATTCGATTATTTGGGATGCGAATACTAAAAAACAAAATAATAAATCGTAAAAGAAATGCGTCATAGCCATTTAATTCGAATGACGATACAATAATTTAAAAATGAAAATTATCCACAAGAGAAACCTATTTATTTATTTTCTACTTTTTATTACGTAAATGAAGATAGCGCTTACCTCAGATGTTAAACGGGACAAAGCAAAGGAAAGAAGAAAAATCAAGAAAAATAAGGCTAAACATAAAATCCAAATCATGATTCTCAGAATCATCTTAATGTCAATGAATGCCGCTACGTAAATGAAAAAGCAATTGACGTAGAGAGCCACGGCGTAGATCAGAGGAAAGACGTATTCGCACACCTCGTTCACCTGTACCAAATCGTCCAAAATTTCCGTGTGCTTTTCTACGCAACTGTTTAAGAAGATCTCCAATCGACTGTGTTCGGCGTGGAAACTCTTCATCGCGGTTGACAGAGTTTTTAATCTTTCGAACATTATAAATCCAACGACGATACCTTGCAAGACAAAAAGGAAAATAACAGCGTTTAAGTATATGAAAGTAACATTTATTAAAATGACACAAAATGCCGCTTCCTCGGGAGATTTCTTATCTCTTATGATTGGAAAACCGAATATATCAAATACTACACTTATACCAAGCGTGACAATAAAGTATATAATAAGTGAAATTAATGAAAAAGCTTCGAGGTATTTGTTTAAGGAGGTTTCTTCTTCGTAAGCGCTTTTCTTGTATTCGAAGTACAGTTTTCTTCTTTTAAATATGCCGAAAAGGAGAGCACAAAACAGATAAATAATAGAATATATCAATCTGATAAAACTATTGCCGGTTCCGTAAACGTATACCCACTCACTGCAGGTTACGCCTTCGAAAAAGGTTTCCAGAAACTGTCGAATTGTTATAGTCCACAAGAAAAGTTGTACCGTATTTTCGTAACACCCGTAAGCTTTGTCCAGGAAGAAACGAAATTTCGGTTTTCTTTCGTTCTTCTGGCAGTTGCAGTTCATAATTATATTCGTGGCGAAGACTTTGGCCGCTCGAAGAACAAAGTCGATCTGACAAACTGGACACCCGGTATTTACACCCGAATCCATTATCGATTGTAATTTAACCCTCCTATAACTAGGGAATAATTGATTTTAAAATTTTCAATTCGCAGGAATAATATTTTTTAAATTCTCACGAAAGTAAAGAATGCTTAGGAGCTAATACTGATGTTTAAACACCGACATACGTTTGTTCGGATGGCAGACGTACACGAATGTCAACTAATTTATAAGTCTGAGCAGTAGAGAATTTCATCCAAGCGCAGCAATTAGAAAACTAATTACGTATTGATTCTGTTCGATCTGAAACAAGCGTATTTGTCGATATTAGTACAAACATTGCCTGCTAATAACTAATTGCATCGTATATTAAAAACTATCTTAAAATTCATATCGATTCGTCCGTCTCACGATAATTATGTGTACTTAGTGGAAAGTTAATGCGAAAATATTTTAGTGAATTAAAAGCTTTCCTTCGTATTAAAGGATGTCGAGAATTTCAATATTTTTCCTGTTATTAAGATATGACCGAACTAATTCCAGAATGAAAATGCATATTTTGGAAAATAAATAAAATAGTCAGGGGAGAACACGCGGTAACCGGTTTCCATCATGAGCATTGGCTATAAACGGCAGAAACTCTTCCCTTTCCCCCTTTAACGAATAAAAGGGCAGACGTTCGGTATTAAATAATTTTATTAAACAAACGATTTGGCTTCGGACAATAACAAAAGCGGAAGACGATTTCCGGTTCTACAAAAGTCGGCCCTTGGGACCGCTGGTCGACCCGTCTGACATAAATCAAAACGTCAGACCTTTTCTGTTTGGAAATAAAATGTTTTATTCGAAACAATAGATGTAAGGTGCATTATAGCGGCTCTTCTGAAATTTTTTATGTTCAAGGACTGGTATTTTTGTGAAATTAAATAAAAATATTTATAAAACGGAACGGCAACGGTCTGCAAACCACAGCGCTTGTGTTAGGATGCGACTATACACACGCGAATTTAGCTGCGCGAGCGAGAAGCGAGAAATATCGCTGGCGAAAGTTAAATTCTGGTTTTCGCATATATCTGACAGGGTTTGATATTTATCGCTTCTCGCTAGATACTCTTGTCGCTCGCGTCTGCATAGTCGCGCACAGAGGCTAAGTTCGGTCGGTTACAGGCAAAGGGTATCGGTGTTTTTACGAATTATTAAATTTTTTAGTTTCTGTAGAGTGTTAAAATCTTTTGTTATAATTACAAATGTAAAAATAATATCTTTACTTTCATATATTAACTTTTGTTATCGTATTATTAAGATAATATACAGCATTTATAAGCTTAGCTTTTTTTATTATGTACTCCACTAAGTTAAAGAATTTTCCTTTGGTTTTCCGCCATTTTCGCATCGCGTCGTAATGACCTAGATTTCACTGACTTCCGATTGGTGGATTGTACCGTTTTACGGCCGTATTCGCGTCGAAAGTTGAACACTGCTCGATTCGTTTTTACGCTGGTTTTACGATCCGCTCGGGCGTGAAACATCACGGTCACGGGATTAAAAGCTTTTACGGCGAGGGATTTTACGCCCGTTTTTATGCTACTGGAATCCATTGTCTTTATATCGATAAAACCGCAAGGAACAGTTAAAATAACGAATAGTGGGAACACTCTCTGTTCACTCTTATCTTTGAATAATATACAATTAATTATGGTACTTTCATAATACGAAAGCATCAGATAATCTCACCGAAAATCACTTATTACATAGATAAAGCGTGCGAAATGAAATTTAATAGGAATACAATGCACCGACGAGTATCGAGCATTCTATATGTTTACATGAGAATGTATGAAATGTAAACATACAGAATGCTCGATACTCTACAGTATGTGTGCTTTATTCGACGATCTATTCATACACGCATAAGCGGTTTAGAATGCAATTTCTACATAAATACAGCAGAGTTTTCATACAGCGACCACTCGATATAGTAATACTATCGACTACTCTTTCGTAGACAGTGTCACCATCTACCAAAGAGTGGTCGATATCACATTAATTCACACACAAACGACGGCTTTTATATTAGTATTTTTTGTATTTATATATTTTATATCGTCAAATAAAAAATGCTTTTATATAATAACCATAATCAACAATTTCAAAATCATATTAGTTATATATAAAGTCTCACATTCCACTTTCAGATTATCTACGTAAATATGATTAGACTCATAACTAGGCTGCACGCTCACGCTTCTTTTATGTTAGTATTTATTGTTATTAATTAAATAATAATTCAAAGAAATTGAATAACATTAGTACTAATTAAATGCAAGGAAATGAATGTTACATTTATAAAAACAACTTTTATTTGCTTTTAATTAGTATAATTTTGTAATTAATTAAAATATATTTAACATTAATTTCGCTTCGATTTTTGAAATGGTATTCACACCAAGTACGAAAATACGAGTAAGAATAGAGGCCAATTCTAACATTACAACTTCAGAATATAAGATTAATGAAATAACTACGGTGTTATTTAACCTGACAATTTACTCGTCCAAATTTATTATTTTCAAACTAAATTTGCTCTTTAGAACGACATTCACATAATTTCTCAGATCTTCTTAAGAGTATTCACCCCATCACAAACTTTTCAATACAATATTGAACAAATGTTAAAACATAACCTAATCCAATACAAAAGAATGTACAACGTTGCAACACGATTTAATTTGCTTCCAGTGAAAAATATTGCGTTTTATCACTACATTTTCATTCGTACCGTACAAAAACTACACGTGCAAATTCTCTAAGTGGTAAATATTCCTCACAATCCAAATTGTAATTTTCGGGTGGATTCAACACTACAAATGCCGAAAAATAGTGATGAACAACAAAGGTAACGAAAGAAAACTCTGCTTTGAACGCGTCCAGTATTGCATTTACACTTTTCTTCCATATTTTAGAAAAAATGAATGAGAAACATCTCTCTTGCACCATTTCCGGTTTCAAACGTTTTAGTTTGTTTAACTTTTCTTTGACCCTATAATAATCGCATTCGATACGTAAAGAAACTGCCCGAACTCTCTCACCATAGAAAGCAATGTCCCTTGTTATAGGATTTTTAAGCGAGTAACCAACGTATGCACCATTCCCATCGTCATGGAAATCGATTTCACAATCGTTAAGTCCGATGACGCTCTTCAGTTTCTCTTCTGGTATCTCGAGTAGCTTCGAAACGTACATTTTTTCTTCATGAATATTAAGGCTTTCTTCGAATGTAAACGAAAAATGACGAATATTAAAGCCCGGAACTAGTGGAAACGTGGCAATATTTATTTCGATTTCGTCTTCTGTTGGTGATTGAACATTAAATAATAGTTGGACGTTTTCTTTTATAATTGAATAAATGGTTAAACACAATACTTGTCGTCGCAAAAGCGATAGTTGAGAAAAATGCAAGTACTTACTGTGCTTACTTTTATGTAGGAAGACACGTGCACGGAATAATTCATCTTCTGTCGGTGTAGTTAAGAGTCTGGGAAAATATGATTTCGCACAATGGCAAACATTAAATGGTTCCAAATGAAATTTATCACTATATCCGACGAAAGAACATAGTTTTTCAGAATTGTCCGCTAAAGTGTTCAGTGTCGAAATTGGTATTTTCTGTTAAAAAATTACAAATTAATTAAACAAAAGTTCTTTCCATTCGTATAGTTTATCACATCAAAGTATGTTTATTGTTCAAATTTTTGAATAGTTAAAATAGAAAAAAGTCAATAAATACAGTAATTTTAACACGTATTAAATGTGAGCTGTTTCTTTTTATTTTGTCTGTTTGTGGGTTATGAATCCTTATTGCAGTCTGGTGAAGCCTTATTCACATCTTTCTGAAATAAAGTGATTTATAGTATGTGATTTCTATTGGTGTGAAATTGACACGGAATATTAATTGTTAGCATTGTGGTTATCAAACTCCTGTAACTATGTCTGATGTGTTGGTAAGAATGGTAAATAATTATTTCACCGATTTTAAAAGTAAAACTTCAGAGTACAAATTTAATACGTGGTAATCTAATTTAACACTTGATTGTGGCGTGCAAACATACTTATATTTTGTCAAACAGTTTAAAATGGTTTTAGCGGCATATGCACGTTAATATGTTAAAAAATATAGCTTTTTCGAGAAGGGAAAACTGGTAGTTCTGTAATCTACAACTTACTTTTAATGAAAATTTACCATTGAAATTAATTATAAGCGTGATGACTAGCAAAAATTAACAATGTTATTTACTGTATCGAGTGGTGAATGTATTTATGTACAAATAAACACTTTAAATTGCAGTTTAAATCGCCTATGCATGTTTGAATACATTATTAAATATGTGTGCATTATTTAACGCTCATTTTATACATTCCCATGCAAATATGTAGAATGATCGCTACTCTAATAAACTTTTAATATAATATATGGAACGTATGTCTTGTACTATTTTCTTGGAATTGCATTCAAATTTTTTGTAAACTAGGGATATACTGTAATTAGTTCTATTGCTATAATTAAAATTAAGCAAGCTGTCAGTATATAGAGTAAAAAATGTAATAATAATTAGATGTATACAAATTAAATACTTAATTACCTTACGAAAGATTGCTATTTTCTTATAAAGGATGCTTTCTGTAACGTCTTTTCATAAAGTACAGTCGACTCCCTATAACACGGTAGATACGTTCCGTTCTTTATGAATCGATTTCTTACGAGTCCTTGCTAATCACAGCCTGACGCGTGTGAAGTTTACGGACTACAGCTGTTTGAAAGGTTTTCTTCCATAAAATTAATCGATTCTAGACTAATTCGACTCAACATTTCCAAAACACGTATAATTTTTTGGGAATAATCCGTATAAACTATGCTATAAACAAAAAATTGTAGGATTACTTACCGAGTGTGCACCGTTTGACATTGCCATTGCTTAAGCTTGTTTTCGTCGTGGAGCAGTACACCAAATGGCGGCCGCGATTTCTGATAAGTTATTTTTCTGCGAAAAATTCGTTGAACTTTGGAGACATCATTAATAGAAATAATTTTTATGGCCGTTGAATAAGAAATGTTTCTTTCACAAGAAATGTATAAAATTAGTGCTGTATTAGACTTACGGTACCTAATTTACATACTGTACAGACGCTAGTAAACTCAACTTACTCGCCTAAACTCTCCGTAGCGTGGCGCTGGACGGCAGAAAGTATATATATAATTATAATAAAGTTATAATAAATTAAGTTAATAAATAATTATATATACAGTACTTTTAATTTATATATAATTTATATATTTATATAATCCTGTACAGACGATAGTAAACTCCATTTACTTGCCTAAATTTTCCGTTGCGTGGCGCTGGACGGCGGAAAGTAGTTCGGCTGCCCAATGACGTTTTACCGAATTATAAAAGTTTTTGTACCAGGTTTGTACTAATACCGTTGCAATTTTTTCGCCGTCTTATAGGAATCGTAATTATAGGAACCCGTGTAGGGGGGTCTACTGTACTTATATTTTCCGTTAAAATTTCCAGAGAAGAAATAGATTCGAACTTTATACGAATTTTAGGACACGCGGAAGGTTATATCCCACTAGGCCATTTCGGTCATAAAAGTACGAGAGACGACGAGAAAATAAACACTTTTAATTGTCGCATTTGCGTCTTTTAAATTATAAAACCGTTTTTAACAAAGAATTACTTTAGAAAATTTTAATTAAAACAACGGTCGTTAATTTTGCAAGATATTCACAATTAATTTTATTCTTGTGTTAATAATTACACCAAAATTGCAGAAAATTGAAGGAAATGTCAACCGCCAGACGAAGGACGATTGATTTTCTCATTGCGGTTGCACCTTAGAAAATAAAATTGTGATTCGTACTTTGACATTAAACGTTAACCGTTTCAAAAACATTGCGGGTGTTTTTTATTTGGCTTTTTTCTTCACAAATTAAGTGCGCGACGTGGCATAAATTTAGAATTTTTTACTTTTCCGGCTCTGTTATAAATAACAGAGAAAATACAGTGTAAAAATGACCTCCCAGAGCCTTCTCCATTCTTGAATTTCTTGAACCAGTGTGTAGCGGGTCTGTTGACTACATCCTTTCCAAATGCCTCGGTTACATTATGGTCACTTTTGAAGAGACGAGAACACAGCACACAACTATATTCTTTCGTATGTTTCATATTGTCAGACATTACTGATGTGTCTATTTCCAATGAAATGTGTGATAAAACTTCCTTTTGCCACTCTACTTATATATATACCACATTAAACGTACGCACGAGCATAACTCGAATTGAAGTGAAAGATGATCAACAACACACAACGATTGATCAATTGTTATCGAAATATTCTTTTTCGGAAAATTATCGTTGCTAATTGTGATTTTCCGCTTGAAAATGTTTAAGTATTAATCGTTATATATTATCCGATTGCTACGAGAAGAGATTTTATAACATATCGCAGCGAGATATGTTTATTTTTAAAAATGAAACATGCAACTAGATTGTTAATAGGCTATAATATGGCTAATTAATTATCAAGATAGTAATTTGGACTACAGATAGATAGTTACGCTGCCTCTCGTGTTAAATTTAATCATTAGAAATAAATAAAATTAATTTAGTTTCGTTATAAATTAAGTGAATTTATCATTTATAAATATATGATATTTATTTTTAAAAGTAATGACCAATTATCTATAGATAATGTATCAAACTATGATTAGAAGTCCTCTAGCGGCGATATTTAAAATCAACTCTCTTCTTATGGTAGTCAGACATTATATGATTTTGTTTACTAACTTTTTTAATTAATTAGGAAAAGAAATCGTCCTAGAAGGAAAATAATGAATTCTATGTATCTAGAGAAATTAAAATGGATAATACACCCTAAAGAAGTTTTAGAAATTGAGTCAGCTGGTTATAAAATTAATCAGTAAGTAGTCATTAAGGAGGAATCAGTGATATGAAATGATTTGAATTTTTGCGCATTATTTGCATATTGTTTTAATTAAATAGTAATTTATATATGTTAGGTAGGGTTATTAAAATTCCTTAAAATTATTTCTGCCCGGTAGACACTAGGAGGGCCTTTTTTCATGTTTATAACGAGGACAACCAGGTAGTGAGGGATTAGTCTGACGAAAAATAGCTAAGGACTTTTTTGTGTGTTTCATTTTTGGCTCTTTCTCTCCTATGGGAACTAAGAAAGCTTTTTTTCTATACCCATCGTAGATTTGGCCAGGTCCACAATGGAGTCGACCGAACTTACGATGAGTATAGGCGATGAAGAACAGCTCATGTAAAATTCTTGAGGAGTTACTTGCCCGGATTCGATTCCGGGTCTCCAAAGCGACTCGGCTATTTTCTTTGACTTGGACTCGAATTCGAATTTTCCATACATTATTTCCAAGCTTCTTGAAAGTCGATTAAAATTAATCTGTATCTAGATAAAGTGATTAAAATCCACGGATGGATTAAATTTACGTTCATGAAATTCGGATTTAAACTTGCTGTGGCCCTCCCTATATTGATATCTTATGAGACCTTTCCTGCCCTACCATACAATAATAAATTTAAAAGCGTGAAACTCATATTATGAGGTCCTGTGTTGCTGTTTATGTTAAGTTACAGTGACAAATCTTAAAAATGGCTCACCAGTGGCCGAGTAAATAAAAATCTGCTTGCGCCTCGCCAACTGACTAGCCATATGGAATTTTCCTGGTTTTCTTCGTGTTAGTAACACTTAAATAGGAGTCCAATTTCTCATAAAAGATCTCCCAGAAGACATTCCCCTCGGAAGATCGTCCGTGACATATTTGATTATGGTTCCGAGTGTAGCTTTGATTGCTTTGATCTCCTTTTTTCTTTAACTCAGATAATTAGCAAAAACCATTATAACCCTTTTATTTATTACCCTTTTATAACTGATCCTCACAACCGTGGTACTTACACCTGACATGCATTCAGCACTTTTTCCGAGAAATAGAATTGACAAACTGGACATCAAATGGTCAATCGATCTATTTTTTTTTAAATAACTTTCTGCACTATAAGCACTAAGAGAGCTTTGTTTTAGCAAGCCAACAATGTGGCAACTGGGTAGAGAAAAACGGTAGTGAGAAACAGCATCTAAATATCCGGATGGACTAACTCCCGAAAAATTCCTGGGGTTTTTTTGGCTAACCAAAATTTGATTCTTGATCCTAGAGCGGTAGGCTGCCATCTTAATCTGGCCATCAGGCGGTATTCGAGACGTCTGGTCACTAACCTTAAGTTTAAATTCGGCCCTGATGCTAAATCTTAATTTAAAACACAAAATGACATTGATGATATTTATAAAATTATTTTATTAATTAATTTACAAATATATTTATAGACTCATAAGCGAATTAGATCTGAAAATAATGAAATTTACTAAATACGGAAAGGAATTCATCAAAAGGAGAAACCTCAATCCTGATGTTTATATTGAAATATGCATACAAATGGCTTATTTTAGGTCGGTTATTTATAGACTCATAAGCGAATTAGATCTGAAAATAATGAAATTTACTAAATACGGAAAGGAATTCATCAAAAGGAGAAACCTCAATCCTGATGTTTATATTGAAATATGCATACAAATGGCTTATTTTAGGTCGGTTTTTTAATATCCTTTTATATTTTCTAAGTTCATATTAACTAATTATTTTACGTAAAGATTATATAAAACGTTAACATCAACATATCAAGCCGCTTCCTTACGCAAATTTAGATATGAAAGATTTGATAATATTCATGTTTCCAGCGAAGATTTAATGAATTTTTTCGAGATTTTTTATGATGAAACTGTCAAAAAGGTAAAAAATATAATCAATTTTTTTTCTTGGATGATGTTGCCTGGGATCTGGAGCTTTAAGGCCTCAGACACGTGTAGATATATACTGTACTTTTTGATACGCAGTAAGTACTCGGAAGGTAAAAAAAACATCGCAAAAGCAACTCCGAATCCGCACTCACTAGGCATAGTTAACTAGGGCCTTGTTGAAGGCCTCGCACATACTAAAATCATCATTGATTATAACTAGACCACATATTCATAAGGTTTTACACAACGTATTGAAAAATAGATGAAATCAAATTAAGTTTGAATACACAAATATCATGTTAAATATAGCATTTTTACCAAAAACAACTCCGAATCCGCACTCACTAGGCATAGTTAACTAGGGCCTTGTTGAGGGCCTCGCACATCCTAAAATTGTCACTGGTTATAACTAGACCACATATTCATAAGGTTTTATACAACGTATTGNGGGGATCTACTGTAATCAATTTTTTTTCTTGGATGATGTTGCCTGGGATCTGGAGCTTTAAGGCCTCAGACACGTGTAGATATATACTGTACTTTTTGATACGCAGTATGTACTCGGAAGGTAAAAAAAAACACCGCAAAAACAACTCCGAATCCGCACTCACTAGGCATAGTTAACTAGGGCCTTGTTGAAGGCCTCGCACATCCTAAAATCATCACTGGTTATAACTAGACC
Organism: Centruroides sculpturatus; assembly: GCF_000671375.1. Classification (NCBI taxonomy): domain Eukaryota; kingdom Metazoa; phylum Arthropoda; class Arachnida; order Scorpiones; family Buthidae; genus Centruroides; species Centruroides sculpturatus. The sequence goes on along the minus strand of NW_019386392.1, from coordinate 35,533 downwards.
ACATATTCATAAGGTTTTATACAACGTATTGAAAAATATATGAAATCAAATTAAGTTTGAATACACAAATATCATGTTAAATATAGCATTTTTTACCAAAAAAAAAAAAATTCTAAGAAATATTTTATTATAGGAAGAAAAAGTAAAACTTTTCCTTAAAGTCATTGAGAAACAAATTGAAATGTATATTTATGTAAGTAAGATATCTGTTCCTAAGACATATTAACAGTCTAGTTAAAAATGTATATATATTTTATGTATATGTGAAGACAGACCATTAATTAATGGAGAAGGTCCTGAAGGATCTTCTATGCTTGAAAGAATTTTCTCACAACAAAAGACAGTATGATCCAGCACTATTTAGATATAAATCGTATCAAGAATATCTAAACTTTTGTCTGCAAATAAAGAAGGTAAATAATTATAAACGGAATCTTTGGAAGATTTTTGTAGGTCTGTTTTGTGCTAGATAAGCAAAATTTAATGAAGAAAAANTAGTAATTTAAAAAACATTTTGAAACACATACGGAACGATAATAATTTTTAAAAATATAATAACACAAAAATGAAAAGGGAACTCGGGTACATTTATCGAGAGCCACAAATAATCCTTCAAAGAGTTGCATGTGGCTCGCGAGCCGCAGGTTGGCCACCCCTGATATAGAGGATAGATTTATTTAGTTTTGATACGCAAAATTAAAGAAGAAATTTGGAGATACTTGTTAAAATTCTCTATATTTACATGCATTTTTGCATTACACAAACTCCAAATGGAGCTCGGAGCAAACATTTTTATAAATTAATTAAAGAGGAATCGGATTGGAGATAGTGTTGTTAAACCAACGGGCGAGAAGTACACAAACAAAACGCAATTAAATAAACCAAAGATACAATAAGTTTATTTACTTGCCAGTTGATGCAGGTTACAAAGGATACCAACTTAACTAATTTCACCGAATTGAACACACACTTAATGAACCACCGAACAATATAATACGCGACAGGAAGGTGCGCGTGTAGTTCCTGCCCGACCCGATCGACTAATTCCATAAAAAATACCTAAATCTAGAATGTTCAGGGACTAAACTTACCCAAATAATCGATGCAACTAGACCAAAACTCAGAAAATACTCGAAACAATTAACCGAGTCGCATTCGAACAAAACAGAAGACAATTGTCGAAATTTTATTGTCGCGTCGCGACTCGGTTTAATGTTAGAAATGTATACTTTTCGACAGAATTTCGGGGGTTTCCTCGTCGGTCTTTCTATAGACAGATTTCGACAGTTTATTCTGCATTTTGTCTTCCGTTCATCCTCACAGAGACGAGGTATAATCAATTTTGTTAGAGTTAAGACGTTCGAAGATTCTGGTAAATTAAGTAGATTTGAGTAGGATTCGACTTAAATGGAGCAATGGTAGAATCTTCTGGAACGAATAGAAAAAACTGAAGCTTAACAACAATATAGAAACATCGATTCGTCGCTAAAGATAAAGACAACGTGCTGCCAGTTCGTAGCAGTCCACGTTTCTCTGTCATAGCACTAATTTTTTATGGTGTTGATGGTACGAGAAAACAGGTTCTGTGGCCAGGCTTCCATCTGTCTGGATAATGGACAAAGACGCCGCCACAGCCGTTCGTGATTGTCTCTTTATCTCTCCTCGTCCGTTTTATGTCTGGAGTGTTCAGACTCTGCCCGCATATATGTGGCCCTTCACGTATTCACTGTCCCAACATGTCTTCACAATCAGATGGAAAACAATTCGGCGAAAAAGCCATCCCGCTTCCCTCGGCCAAACGATGCGGTCTTTCTCAACTTCCGTCAGTCGTGCACGAAGACGTATCGTACTGGCATGTCTGGCATTAGAAGGCTTCAAAACAGCGCAGACAAAAAAAGTCCAGCAACGAGTTGCTTAACTTTCCCGGCAACATTTAGTGGCACCATCTCTTCTTATATTTTATTAAAAATCTTTCTATATTCTTAACTATTATAAAATGGCAGAAAGCTTAATTTTGAAAGTAGGGATGGGTTTTATAAAAGAATTGTAACTGCTAATAATGTGTAAAATCGTCATTAAGTCCGACCCTACCGAGACACACAACGTAGGAATCAATTCGACAAGATTTAATCTGTTTTTCGAGACATTTCTTAAAAGTAGTTCAGGCGATGCATCAAATGCGGGTTTTATTCCGGTTGCGCTATTCTTCACTAGGGAATTATGTGGTAAACAATGATATAGAACTAATCTCATTTACATAGTCTTGTATATTATCAAGGAGCCATTCTCGAAATACGTCCTCCTAACCCGGATAGAAACCTTCCGATTTAACTTTCTTAACTCCTTTTCGGTCGGAAAAAAATATGTGTAGCGGCGGACATCGATGCGGTTTCTCTACGAAATCGGTTCGTTTGTAACGATGAGAACTTTATAGAAAAGGTAATTATAAATTATCGAAAACTGACAATATGTCGAAGGAATCGGTTTTGTTGTTTTCTGTCGAGATGCATCCACTTTTCTTCTCGTTGCCGAGCTTCAACAACGTTGACAAAATAGAATAAAATCCACTTAACATCTGTAAAATAAGAAAGTCGTTTATTCGAGTGTTTATAATTACAAGAACACAGAATGTGAAACTCGGATGCTAGAACTGAGATTTAAAATTTAAATATTGTTTAAATAATATACTCGGAAAAATCTTAATGGGTGTCTAACGCGTCGCACACATCGTTAGTGAAAAACTAAATTCGGGTCTAACGAAATACACGAGAAAGAGGTACTCACTCTCGTGACAAAGTTTTTCTTGATGAAAAAGAATCCTCCGACAGAAATACCAATCGGGGTCTTTCCGAATCTCTTCATGAAATCTAGAAACTAATCAGATAAGTATATTAAGCAAAATAGATTACAATTAATTAATTATTAAATTATTAAAGTATTTAAGCAGTGTCAACCTTCAGATTGCTTTCAATTTTTATGTGGACCGAAGAAAATCTTCTGATTTCTATGAAGCTATTGTACAACTAAAAACAAAAGAAATGAAAATTAATTTAATTTATATTTTATTAATTATTTTTAGAATAAGTTCGCGTTAAACTCTGCATTGTAAAGTATGTTATAAAAGAGATTGAAAACGGTATTCATTGCGATACAACACGAAAATAAAAGACTCCAGCAACGACTTCGTTAACTTCGGCAAAATTTAAAACTGTATGGCGCTACCAGTCTATAAAGTTTTAATAATTAAATATCTTAACGGATGACTCTATAAATGCTGTTTTAATAGAGAGAGTAGCCATAAAAGGTACGCTTTTCTATTTGAAGTTATATGTTAGTTATATTACGGTTTGCAATTGCATAAATATTTCATACGTTAAATAAGTTAAATAGCATAAATTGTTTAAACAAATTTTAAGTTAGCTCTTTTCGCCCTATGGCACTAAAGGTTAGTTCACACATTCGCGAAATGGCAAAATTCGCAGGAAACCACGTCGTGTCCGACGTGTCGTTCATTTCCTCTATTTTTCGCTTCCTCCAGCGAATTGCTTTCACCAGGTTCCTCCAGTCTCGACACAGTGGGAACACTTAAATTAAATATTGGAAAAGGTTATAATTGGATACCGAGACGAAGTGAAGAGAATGATAAAAAGAAAAATTGCTGTTTCGCGTATGTTTTAATTCCCTATTCTGTCTTTCACTATACAATATTATAATAATAAAATTTTTTATCTTTATTTGCCTACTGTTTTCGTATTGTAAGTTCACCTCATTCGATTATTTGGGATGCGAATTCTAAAGAACAAAATAATAAATCGTAAAAGAAATGCGTCGTAGCCATTTAATTCGAATGACGATACAATAATTTATAAATGAAAATTATCCACACGAGAAACGTATTTATGTATTTTTTATTTTTATTACGCAAATGAAGACAGCGCTTACCTCAGATGTTAAACGGGACAAAGCAAAGGAAAGTAGAAAAGTCACTAAAAATAAGGCTAAACATAAAATCGAAATGAGTATTCTCAGAAGCAAGTTTATGTCGATGAATGCCACCACGTAAATGAAAAAGCAATTGACGTACAGAGCCACGGCGTAGATCAGAGAAAAGACGTATTCGCACACCTCGTTCACCTGTACCAAACAGTCCAAAATTTCCGTGTGCTTTTCTACGCAACTATTCAAGAAGATCTCCAAACGACTGTGTTCGGCGTGGAAACTCTTCATCGCGGTTGACAGAGTTTTTAATCTTTCGAACATTATAAATCCAACGACGATACCTTGCAAGACGGAAAGGAAAATAACAGCGTAGAAATATATGAAAGTAACATTTAT
>NW_019386392.1:8154-26844 GCF_000671375.1 Centruroides sculpturatus | reverse complement strand
GAATCGAAAGTATCGTGAGCGCGTATTATGATGTATGCGTAGGCATACGTGGACTAGAAAGATAGAGGAAAGAGAAAAGGAAGAGCAAAAACGAGCGCTTAAAAAGGATAGGCAGGGTCAGACCCTCAGATATGTGCAACGATTTTCGAACGAATAGGTGTGTACGTGTGCTGATCTTTGTAATTATAAATTGTGACTAATTGAATACTTGAACTTAATTGAATACTTGTGACTAATAGTCTATTATTATTTTTTTATTTTGTGCATGTTATAAGTTATAAATAAATATAAACAAACAACACTAACCCGATAACATTAAATCTAAGTACCAAAATGATTAATTTACTGTGTGTTTATTATTTCTTACTCCTGTTTCTAGGTATTCGGTATTCGGCCGAATAGCGAAAATAGGCCGAATAGGCCGAATACCGAATAGTAACCGAATATTTGTTACATCACTAATTTATACTTTTCTTCCATATCTTATAAAAAAAAATGAATGCGAAACATCTCTCTTGCATCATTTTCAAACGTTTTAAACGTTTGAAAACGGTTTCAAACGTTTTAGTTTGTGTCACTTTTCTTTGACCCTATAATAATCGCAATCGATACGTAAAGAAACTGCCCGAACTCTCTCACCATAGAAAGCAATGCCCCATGTTATAAGATTTTTAATCGAGTAACCAACGTGTGCACCATTCCCATCGACGTGGAAATCGATCCCACAATCGTTAAGTCCGATGACGCACTTCGGTTTCTCTTCTGGTATCTCGAGTAGCTTCGAAACGTACGGCATTTTTTCTTGATGAATATTAAGGCTTTCTTCGAACGTAAATGAAAAATGACGAATATTACAGCCCGGAACTGATGGAAATATGGCAATATTTATTTCGATTTCGTCTTCTGTTGGTGAGTGAACATTAAGTAGTAGTTGACGTTTTCTCCTGTAATTGAATAAATGGTTAAACACGAATACTGGTCGTCATAAAAGCGATAGTTGTGAAAAATGCAAGTACTTACTGTTCTTATTTTTATGGACAAAGACACGCGAATTGAATAATTCATCTGTTGTCGATGTAGTTAATAATCTTATAGAATATGATTTCACACAATGGCAAACATTAAATGGTTCCAAATGAAACCATAAGTACTGAAAATTCTCACTATATCAGACGAAAGAATGTAGTTTTTCAGAATTGTCCGCTAAGGTGTTGATTATTGAAATCGGTATTTTCTGTTAAAAAATGAATAATTACGGTAATTAGACAAAAGTTTTTTCCATTCGTATATTTATCACACCAAAAGTATGTTTATTGTTCAAATTTTTGAATAGTTAAAACAGAAAAAAAATAATAAATACAGTAATTTTAACACGTATTAAATGTGAGCTGTTTCTTTTTATTTTGTCTGTTTGTGGGTTATGGATCCTTATTGCAGTCTGGTGAAGCCTTATGCACATCTTTTTGGAATAAAGTGATTTATAGTATGTGATTTCTATTGGTGTGAAATTGACATTAATTAATTTAATTGCTTAAAATTGACTTAAAATTTAACATTAACGCTATTAAATTTTGGTGGTTTATGGTCGACTGGGTGGGGAGATAAAGGGTTGTCGTGTGTCATATATCGAGTAGGGTCCGACTTAATGACAATTTTACAGGATTTTTTTTATAAAATCCATTTTTACTCTAAAAATTGCGCTTTTTGCCATTTTATAACGATTAAAAATGTAAAAGTTTTTCTTAAATTGAAATACCGTAACAGATAGTGCCACCAGAATTTTAGATGTTGCCGGTTTTTTTACATTTAAATGGACCCACAGTTTAAACTTCGAATGATTGAATAATGTTATTAAAACCTTGCAAGGAGTTTGATCTCGGTCTACACTGGACTCGAATGCGCCAATTGCGTGTTCAGTCCAAACCGTGCTAATGTGACCAACGACAGATTGATCCTAATGTCCGGAAATTCGAGTATACTCGAGCGAACGAAACCAGAAAACGACCCGAAGAAAGATAAATTATAATAACGTGTACCCAATCGGGAACACAGAATATAGATGGACAGTGCGACATTTTGAGTGAGTTGACCATAGTAATTAGGAACCAGCCAAACAACAAAGACCACGTAGAAAAGAATGTTCTCTGCGTTGGCCAACCAAAATACAATCTTACGTTAGGATCCGAGAATATCGTTAATACATCATAGCATTAATACCAGGTATTCAGTCACAAATACTACAACGTTCCATAAGAGGAAGACACGCCGCCACCAAATCAAGAGATGGAGGAATCACTGGATCTTTTTTAATTTCGATTTTCATCAAAACGTTTTCTCTCTTTGCTCCATAAAAATTCGCTTGTCCACACAAACAGTATTATAAAAATCTTCGAGGAGCACATTGCAACGTCCTTTGTCAGATCAAAATACAACTAATTTGCATAATTTAGAACACGAATGACTTTCCTCCCCTTCGTATGAAGTGTCGTAAAATAATTTCATTACGGGATAACGTAGACGTAACCTTATTAATTCAGTTTGTTCTTTATAAACGAAAACAATATTTCAAGTATAATAATATTTTTCTTAACAACTCGCCAATAATCGACTTATTTGCATGTAAACCCAAACGTCGTCAATTTAAACGTTTGCAAACCAACGAGTGTAGTGAGAAGGAATCAAATTTCCATTGTCTTCCTGTTTATTTCTTCAAAATTTACATTATTCTAATTTAGTAGAAAGGAAAATGTCGAGTGTACAAGGCCAGGAAGTATTCAATTNGCATAATTTAGAGCACGAATGACTTTCCTCCCTTTTGTATGAAGTGTCGTAAAATAACTTCATTACGGGAGAACGTAGACTTAACCTTATTAATTCAGTTTGTTCTTTATAAACGAAAACAATATTTCAAGTATAATAATATTTTTCTTAACAACTCGCCAATAATCACGAGGAAATCGACTCATTTGCATGTAAACCCAAACGTCTTCGACTTAAACGTCTGCAAACCGGCGAATGTAGTGAGAAGGAATCAAATTTCCACTGTCTTCCTGTTTATTTCTTCAAAATTTACATTAGTGTAATTTCTTAGAAAGGAAAATGCCGAGTGTACAAGGCCAGGAAGTATTCAATTCAGACGAAGTGACTATATTCAACGACAATGGAGAATCGATGGTGGTGTCGCGAACCTCCTTGATAAAGAAGAGCGGATTACTAAAATATTCCGTAGCGGTGTGTTCGAACGAAAGAAAGTTTATTGTGAAGTTACCTCTGACACTGAAAATGCTACAACAATTTGCCAGGTTTTGTACAAATGTATTCCGCGAAAGTTACAGTAGACCCCCTATAACACTGTTGATTATTCCGTTTTATATGAATTCCGTGTTGTACGAGTCATTTAGATTTTACAAATACGTGTGCAGGGCTGTGAACGTCTCACCTATTTGTAAAATCTAAGTGACTCGTACTGTACAACGTGGAATTCATATAACATGGAATTATGTACAGTAAGGGGGACTAATGTATTTATTTTTGGGAAGCCATTAAATGTTTTGTCGTTTGTTTCAGATTTCTGGAGAAGAAAGTCGTTAAGTTTACTTCTGCGGATAACGGATTCAAAATGTACTTATTCGCCAAACGTTACTTTATTAGCAGACTAGAAAAAATGTGCCTAGATTATTTTAAAAGGTCGATTTCTACCGGAAACGTCTGTCGTATCCACGATTTAGCCTGCGGGCGAGACGTAAAACAATTGCAATACGAATGTTACTCTCAATTTAGTTTCTCCGATAAAAATATATTCCGTACCGACGATTTCAAATCGTGCCAATACACTACTATTTACAAGTTACTGACCTGCCCCATTTACTCCGAATTGAAGGAATTCGATTTGTATATGGGACTTCGAACGTGGATGGAAAAAACATATCTTAAATTGAAGAAAACGAATACTATTATATCGAGGAGAGACATTATAAAACCTTTTCTGCCATTGATCAGATTTTTCGCTATAAAACCGGAATTCTTAAAACACATAGTAGAAAACTGTGAGAAAGCCGAGATTTTAACGGAAGAAGAAGTTCGATCGATAAGAGAATTTCTCACTGGGAAAAATGTAGCCCACCTCCCGGTAACGATTTCTGCTAATGTTCAATCGCGAGAATCTTATCGCTTGTTTACTGCCACCAACTTTGTCAGAAAAGAAACAATTAAATGGACGAATGGGGACTTCCAGTTTATGGCCGATATGTGGGTGCCTAAAATCTGTACTGTGAATGCCATCGAACTGCCAATAACCCATTTTAATTCTAAAGGGATAAAGGTTTTGTTCGGTGCGAAGTCGACTTATTCGCACGATTTTCTATACGAGAGGGGCCTCTGCGATAAAGAAGGAATTGTGCGTTTAAAAAACGTGAAATTATTACTTGCCCGTAGCTTTCACATTTTTACTGTTAAAGTTCCGAGAGAGGAAATTCGTTCCAATATCATACTGTTTTTGGAACATGCCTACGGATACGTTCCGATATACGATTTTCCATACTCGGCTATGAGAAGTGAAGAAGAAGGAACGATATTTCAGTGTAGACTTTACTTCGTTTTCTAAAATATTTAAAGTTGTCTCTTATAGGATACTCGGAGTGTTTTTAACTGTAAAGTTTATAATTTTGTAACCAATTTTATGTTTGTTTTATTTATTTACAACCTCTTCTAATTATTTAATTTATAATGTGTTTAATCTTTACTGCGACAGAAGAATATTTGATAATAAATGTCATTGAATTAAAACACGTAACTGTATACAAATCTGTTCCTTTCCATATAGGGTAGGACAACCTTTTTCTCGTATTAAAGACAGCCGTCAGCCGTCTCATACTGTATGAAACGGGACTTGACACATCAGGTAAGATCGCCCTGGGTACTTCAACAGCCCGAATTCGATGTCGGAGCGATAGACTGAAGTCTTAATTAACCGCTGTAACATCCGGCCGTCACCTTGTTAATAATGAGGGACGAAATTTGATCCAATATTCTAGTGTCTTATATTAGGAGTCACGGTAGTGACAAGTAAAAAGTCACTAAATGACAACATATGCAGGAATCAGTTTCCGATTTTCGGGGGTCGATTTTTTGCCCCCAAACACCTATGGTAATTGGAAGGAAAATTATTTTCTTAGGTAGTGTGCAAAATTTTAAAATTTTGTATAAAGCTGTTGCCGAAATATAAGCAATTTAAAAGTACAAAAAAAGAGGTATTTTCTTCTCATTTTTCTTTATTCCGCACTGCAGACACTCGTAGAGAGAAATCACTGGGTCCAAAAAGCTCAAATTTTAAACTTAAGCCTTTCTCGTTATCAGAGAATCCTGGCGAAACTTCCGGGTCTTTAGGTCGAAGTTCACGGGGGTTTCCTCACGGAGCTATTTCGCTAAATTGTATGATAGTTCATTTATATGTTACTGTAGATCTATGTATGTTCGTGCCGTCCTTATCCCGAACAGTTTGTAGATATCTATCCTTTCCAAATGTTTCGGTCCTGGTAGTTCTATCACATGGTGTGGTAGTCACCTACGAGTCTGTTCCGTCTATAAAGAGCCCGATGTAGTAAGCACAAAATTCTAAGGAATGAGGAAATTGTAGGGATTTAGTAGAGCCTTACAATTTCCGCACTTTTTAGAATTGAACAAAAAACGCCAAGTGTTTTATTCAGGGCTGTGGAGTCGGAGTCGGATTTTTACGCGACTCCACAGCCCTGGTTTAATTATTAGCACGGTTTTCTGTTTGAGAATCATAGGAAATTATAAAACACGGTTTCGGATAATTGAGAATGAAATTAATATTAAATGTAAACCATATATTTATATATGAGTGGCGTGCCGTCCGTAGAAGCTGTGGAAACGCTGTTTTCCTTGTATTTTCTAAAATATAAATATGTTAAATATCTCTGAAGTTTTGAGTTGTTACGTGACACGTTTTATACGCCTCCGTCGTCGATCGTTATACTCTTCGAAAGAAACGAGCTTAAGCAATGGCGGCCGAACGATGCAGAGTCTCTAAATAGTCTTATTGTTTTTTGTTTATCGGGTATTATATATTGGTGATGGCAAAAAGTTAGGTTTTTTTTATGTGTTTTGCAAATGTCTAATGAATGCGTTTTATAAAAAGCAAATTAAAAAGAATAATAAGAATTAATAGGTTAAAGAAAAATAAGTCTAAATTTCAATCANAAAATTTCCGTGTGCTTTTCTACGCAACTATTCAAGAAGATCTCCAAACGACTGTGTTCGGCGTGGAAACTCTTCATCGCGGTTGACAGAGTTTTTAATCTTTCGAACATTATAAATCCAACGACGATACCTTGCAAGACGCAAAGGAAAATAACAGCGTAGAAGTATATGAAAGTAACATTTATTAAAATGACACAAAATGCCGCTTCTCCGGGAGATTTCTTATCTCTTATGATTGGAAAACCGAATATATCAAATACTACACTTATACCAAGCGTGACAATGAAGTAGAGAATAAGTGAAATTAATGAAAGTGCTTCGAAGTATTTGTTTAAAGAGATTTCTTCTTCGTAAGAGCTTTTCTTGTATTCGAAGTACAGTTTTCTTCTTTTAAATATGCCGAAAAGAACGGCACAAAACAGATAAATAATAGAATATATCAATCTGATAAAACTATTTCCGGTTCCGTAAACGTATACCCACTCACTGCACGTTACGCCTTCGAAAAAGGTTTCCAGAAACTGTCGAATTGTTATAGTCCACAAGAAAAGTTGTACCATATTTTCGTAACACCCATAAGCTTTGTCGAGGAAGAAACGAAATTTCGGTTTTCTTTCGTTCTTCTGGCAGTTGCAGTTCATGATTATATTTGTGGCGAAGACTTTGGCCGCTCGAAGAACAAAGTCGATCTGACAAACCGGACACCCGGCATTTACATCCGAATCCATTATCGATTGTAATTCAACCCGACTGTAATTAGAGAATGATTGATTTTAAAATTTTCAATTCTCAGGGATAATATTTTTTAAATTCTCTCCAGGAGCTAATACTGATGTTTAAACACCGACATACGTTTGTTCGGATGGCAGACATACACGAATGACGATTATTTCATAAGACTGAGCAATAGAGAATTTCATCCGAGCGCAGCAATTAGAAAACTAATTACGTATTGATTCTATTCGATCCGAAACAAGCGTATTCTCCGATATTAGTACAAACATTGCGTGCTAATAACTAATTAAGTATGAAAGTCGATTGCATCGTATATTAAAAACTAGTTGATTTATATTCACGATATTTTAATTGGCGAAAGATTACCGGACTTAATTAAAATTCATATCGATTCGTCCGTCTTACGTTAATTATGTGTACTTAGTGGAAAATTAATGCGAAAATATTTTAGTGAATTAAAAGCTTTCCTTATTATTAAAGGATTTCGAGGATTTGAATATTTCTCCTGTTACTAAGATATGACCGAACTAATCGCAGAGTGGAAATGCATATTTTGGAAAATAAATAATATACTTAAGGCTTTAAGGAATAAAATAGCAGACGTTCGGTATTAAATAATTTTATTAAACAAACGATTTGGCTTCGAACAATAACAAAAGCGGAAGACGATTTCCGGTTCTACAAACTCGGCATTTGGGACCGCCGTTCTTCCTGTACAAAAGGCGACGCGCCGTCCGCCACGCGTCGCGTCAGAGGCGGCGGCGGCGGCGGGGAATTTCTCCCGCCCCCTCTTGCCGGGCGCCGAGGCCGTCGGGGAGCCGCTGTCCCACTCGACGACCGAGGAAGACGGAGGGGGCCGCGGCGGACGGAAGCAACCCGCCCCCGGAGCCAAAAACGGAAGACGAACCGCGATTAAAAAGTAGGGAAAGGAGACGGACCGGGCCCTCTGGTCGACCCGTCTGACATAAATTAAAACGTAAGGGTTAAAAACGAGGAACATCAGACCTTTTCTGTTTGGAAATAAAATGTTTTATTCGAAACAATAGGTAGATGTAAGGTGCATTAGAGCAGCAATTCAGAATTTTTTTTATGTTCAAGGACTGGTACTTTTGTGAAATTAAATAAAAATATTTATAAAACGGACCGGCACCGGTCTGCAAACCACAGCACTTGTGTTAGAGCATACAGAGGCGAAGTTCGGTCGATCACAAGCCAAGGGTATCGGTGTTTTTATGAATTACTAGCTTATCCGTCGCGCATTGCTGCGATCTGAGAAAAAAAGGAAATTTAAGCAAACTCGTTATGATAAAATTAAATTTACATTTTATCATTTTCATTGAAACTTATTATTATTATGCATTTTCATCGGAAAAACATTTCAAAGTGTCGTTTCAATTTTATTTATTTATTGGAGTGCTTTGTGGATACACGATATTTTTTGTTATTCCGTCTGGTGCGTACAAGAATGAATCAAAAGGTTTCCCGACGCGTGAGTTGGCCACATACAGTTGTCTAAGCGAGAAGCACGGATTTTTTAAATTTAGCCCACATACTCGCAGAGATTGTTAGAACTGCGATATTCCCCATTTTTATATATATTTTTTAAATCCTTCATAATTTTCATTATTTAATTGCTCCTTCCTCTCTTCCTTGGCGTGTTGTGAAATTTCTGATACTTGGATAATAAACCGTTTTATTGTACTTTGTCTTTTTAAATTATTTTGAGTCGATATTAAAATTTGGAAAAGCGGATCGCTAGATCGGTAAAATAGGCGAATTTCCTCCTACAACTTCGGTTGTTGTTAGGGGTACGGTTAAGGTTTTAACGAAGTTCGAGCGAATAAGTAATTAAAAAAAAGTTGAAATAAAGTGATTAAACAAAAATTATTACAAATATCGTAAATAACAGTTCACAAATGCATATATAGAGATATTTTTTGAAGGGGAGGAAATGGTCTTCACAATTTGAAATCGATCAAACACACTGTGCGCGAATGCTCGTGTAAACGCGCGCCATCTATCGTAGGATAAATGTACTTCGCGGGAGTGTATTAAAAAATTAAAAAANTAGAAAAAGAATTTTTACAATGTTAGATCGGTCACTCTGTGTGATAAATCCTTACGTAAGATAACCTTTGTAGTTAAATAAATCAAATACTAGACTATAACGAACATTAAAATGAAAACCATATAAAACATATCATATTTCAGCCTACCATTATCACGTTTATCGCGGTACTTGAATGGTACGAAATGGTTCAATTTTATTGATCAAGTAGACACAAATTGAAACTATGTATTAAATTTTTTCAGATGTCATATTTTTTCCTAATATCAACTCTAAGAAACTACCATTCACAGGTTAACATTAAACAGTAATCCGCCAACCAATCAGATTTCGCTGAAAACGGACCAAATATTTAAACTCGGCACCCTCGAAAATCACTTAAAACACATTTTATGCTCTCCAGTAATCTTATATTACGTAATTTCTTATTCGAATGCCATCATATCGCTGGTCCGATAGAAAGAAGGAGTGTCGCGGAAAGATATAATACGACCAAAAGTAGTCGTTGTTAAGCATCCTCTCTTCCGGGAGGATGCTTAACAACAACTACTAAATACTAGTCTACTGTTAATATTTGAAAAGTAATTCGTTTTAGACAGGTTATGATAACCCCACACGTGATCGAAGATGCTAATCTTAATCATCTGATATCTTATTTAGATATTTTAATTATAGAAAAATTTGAAAAACTTGTAGACCTATAAATTCCAACTGTCGGTCCCTTCCTTAAACTGGAGAAAGGAGTTAGATAGATGAATGTCGAGACCAGATATGGAAAGAATAGGGCAGAAGGGCCAGCTTAACTATATACGAACTTTCCGTTTGGAACGAAAGTAACATTACCTTAATTAAAAATTTTTCCTCCGAATGGAATTAGCTAGATGACCGACACGAATCTATTGGTACAGGAAAAGTACAACGTACAGGACAAAACACTACCCCATGCAGACTAATGCTATGTGCTATCTGGCACTTGCACTTACTGACATGTTTTCTTTGTCTATTTTTGACGGGCAAATGCAACGGTTCTTCCATTTTCCACAATTATTAACACCTTAGTACTTCTTAGAAGGATTTTAACTTCAATATTCTGGTTCATAACACCACAAATATCAAAATGTAGTTTTCGTTGTAAATATTTTCACAAGTGGAAACCAAAGCTTTCACAAACAAATGATAACTACGAGAACATGGTCACAATGCCTGGCCGCAATTCTTAATCATATTTTGAAATCATTTAATTCAAAATAACTCAAGTTAGTAGTGGCTTGCTCCTGTACATCACACTTTTTCGTTAACAATAGAGTCGTGCCAATCATCTGTTAACTGCTTTGAATTGAAAAAAAAAAAAACGTGACTTTCGGTTTAAATCGGAAGATCATATATAGTTAATTGGGGCCTCCCGTCCCTAAAGTTTCTACACATCTGGTCTCGGATTTCATATAACTCCGTTCTCGAGGTTAAGACATACGGACGGACGACAGTGGGAGTTTATGGGTCTACAATTACAAAATTTGCAAATAAATGTAGCATTCCTCCGAAAGCAAAATTGTCGCGTTATAAGTAAAATAAAATTCTTAGCCGTCAGGAAACAAAATATCATGGCACGAGAGATACGAGCGAAAGTTTCAAAGTCGGATCAACACTTGCAGAACAAGTCGAACGGCGGTGTCAAATTGATTAAGCGATCAAATTAAGAATTTAGGGGAGAGATCCTTTAAAAAGTCAGAAATTCAAGGAGAAAGAACGGTTCGGACGTTCTCTCGTCCCTTGATCTCTTTTGAGGTTGACATTTAGTTCCACAAATAACAGCTAGATGAAAGCACGTTAACCACGAATAAAGAGACTCCCCGTGCCCCATGGCCCCATCTTGCCCCACTTTCCCCTACAGACCTCCCTGGGTTCTTTAACAGCCCGAATTCGATGTCAGAGCGGTAGACTGAAGTCTTAATCACTCAAACATCCGGCCGTCACCTTGTTATGACACTTTCACATAAATTGTCTTTAGTTGGCCGGCAGTATCACATAATATATTATTTCGGTGAGAGAGAAATTGATATTCGATGTACACCATTTCGTTCACGACGCGTTTTAGGAACTTAAGTGTGACATATATTGAGGACGTTCTGTATTTAATAATAACGGATGAAATTTGATCCAATAATCTAGTGTCTTATATTAGGAGTCACGGTAGTGACAAGTAAAAAGTCACTAAATGACAACATATGCAGGAATCAGTTTCCGATTTTCGGGGGTCGATTTTTTGCCCCCAAACACCTATGGTAATTCGAAGGAAAATTATTTTCTTAGGTAGTGTGCAAAATTTTAAAATTTTGTATAAAGCTGTTGCCGAAATATAAGCAATCGAAAAGTACAAAAAAAGAGGTATTTTCTTCTCATTTTTCTTCATTCCGCACTGCAGACACTCGTAGAGAGAAATCACTGGGTCCAAAAAGCTCAAATTTTAAACTTAAGCCTTTCTCGTTATCAGAGAATCCTGGCGAAACTTCCGGGTCTTTAGGTCGAAGTTCACGGGGGTTTCCTCACGGAGCTATTTCGCTAAATTGTATGATAGTTCATTTATATGTTACTGTAGATCTATGTATGTTCGTGCCGTCCTTATCCCGAACAGTTTGTAGATATCTATCCTTTCCAAATGTTTCGGTCCTGGTAGTTCTATCACATGGTGTGGTAGTCACCTACGAGTCTGTTCCGTCTATAAAGAGCCCGATGTAGTAAGCACAAAATTCTAAGGAATGAGGAAATTGTAGGGATTTAGTAGAGCCTTACAATTTCCGCACTTTTTAGAATTGAACAAAAAACGCCAAGTGTTTTATTCAGGGCTGTGGAGTCGGAGTCGGATTTTTACGCGACTCCACAGCCCTGGTTTAATTATTAGCACGGTTTTCTGTTTGAGAATCATAGGAAATTATAAAACACGGTTTCGGATAATTGAGAATGAAATTAATATTAAATGTAAACCATATATTTATATATGAGTGGCGTGCCGTCCGTAGAAGCTGTGGAAACGCTGTTTTCCTTGTATTTTCTAAAATATAAATATGTTAAATATCTCTGAAGTTTTGAGTTGTTACGTGACACGTTTTATACGCCTCCGTCGTCGATCGTTATACTCTTCGAAAGAAACGAGCTTAAGCAATGGCGGCCGAACGATGCAGAGTCTCTAAATAGTCTTATTGTTTTTTGTTTATCGGGTATTATATATTGGTGATGGCAAAAAGTTAGGTTTTTTTTATGTGTTTTGCAAATGTCTAATGAATGCGTTTTATAAAAAGCAAATTAAAAAGAATAATAAGAATTAATAGGTTAAAGAAAAATAAGTCTAAATTTCAATCAACTTAAAATTGTTACCTATCGCATTGCCCTATAGATTTTTTATATACCTCTAGAAAATCTACATAATTGCTTTTTTAAGAATTATATTGTTTTTGATAGTTAATTAAATATTGAGAACAAAACATTATTAATTCCACAATTAATTGTTCTTTGTAGAAAATTTTCAAAATGAATAATGCGAATGCATTGGCAGAGACGTTGTCAACATTTGAAGATCGTGTGTGGTCAAGTGTGGCCAAGTGTGTACTTTATGAAAAGACGTTACCGAAGGCATTCTGTGTAAGAAAATAGCGATCTTTCTTAAGGTAATTATGTATTTAATTTGTATACATCTAATTATTATTACATTTTTTACTCTATATACTGACAGCTTGCCTAATTTTAATTATAGCAATAGAACTAATTACAGTATATCCCTAGTTTAAAAAAATTTGAATGCAATTCCAAGAAAATAGTACAAGACATACGTTCCGTATATTATATTAAAAGTTTGTTAGAGTAGCGATCATTCTACATATTTGCATCAGAATATGAGCGTTGAACATTGCACACATATTTAATAATGTATTCAAACATGCATAGGCGATTTAAACTGCAATTTAAAGTGTTTATTTGTACATAAATACAGTGACCACTCGATACAGTATATAACGTTGATAATTTTTACTAGTCATCACACTTATAATTAATTCAAATGGTAAATTTTTATTAAAAGTAAGTTGTAGATTACAAAACTAACAGTTTTCCATTCTCGAAAAAGCTATTTTTTTTTAACATATTACAAGGCATATGCCGCTAAAACCATTTTAAACTGTTTGACAAAGTTTAAATATTTTTGCTCGCCTCAATCAAATGCTAAATTAGAATATCAAGTATTAAATTTGTACTCTGAAGCTGTATTTTCAAAATCGGTTAAATAATTATCCACCGTTCTTACCAACACATCAGACATAGTTACACGAGTTTGATAACCACAATGCTAACAATTGATATTCCGTGTCAATTTCACACCAATAGAAATCACATACTATAAATCACTTTATTCCAAAAAGTTGTGCATGGGCTTCATCAGACTGCAATAAGGATCCATAACCCAGAAACAGACAAAATAAAAAGTAACAGCTCACATTTAATACGTGTTAAAATTGCTGTACTTATTGTGGTTTTCTATTTTAACTATTCATCAATTTGAACAATAAACATACTTTTGGTGTGATAAATATACGAATGGAAGAAACTTTTGTCTAATTACCGTAATTATACATTTTTTAACAGAAAATACCAATTTCAATAATGAACACCTTAGCGGACAATTCTGAAAAACTACATTCTTTCGTCGGATATAGTGAGAACTTTCAATACTTATGGTTTCATTTGGAAGAATTTAATGTTTGTCATTGTGTGAAATCATATTCTATCAGATTATTAACTACATCGACAACAGATGAATTATTCAATTCGCGTGCCTTTGTCCATAAAAATAAGAACAGTAAGTACTTGCATTTTTCACAACTATCGCTTTTATGACGACCAGTATTCGTGTTTAACCATTTATTCAATTACAGGAGAAAACGTCAACTACTACTTAGTGTTCACTCACCAACAGAAGACGAAATCGAAATAAATATTGCCATATTTCCATCAGTTCCGGGCTTTAATATTCGTCATTTTTCATTTACGTTCGAAGAAAGCCTTAATATCCATCAAGAAAAAATGCCGTACGTTTCGAAGCTACTCGAGATACCAGAAGAGAAACCGAAGTGCGTCATCGGACTTAACCATTGTGGGATCGATTTCCACGACGATGGGAATGGTGCATACGTTGGTTACTCGCTTAAAAATCTTNGAACCCGTTTTATAGGGGTCTACTGTATATTCTTTCAGAGATTTATGAAATGTTAATTCAGAATGATCATAGAAGAAATCAAATTTCTTTCCTATTTTTCTATTTCAATCTGTAAATTAAAGAATTTAAAATTGTACACGACACTATTTATTTACCTTCTGATTTAGTAGTATAATTTCGTAATTAACCAAAATATATTTAACATTAATTTCGCTTCGATTTTTGAAATGATATTCACACCAAGTACAAAAATAGGACTAAGAATAGAGGCCAATTTTAACATTACAACTTCAGAACATAAGATTAATGAAATAACTACAGTGTTATTTAACATGACAATTTACTCGTACAAATTTATTATTTTTAAACTAACTTTGCTCTTTAAAACGACATTGACTTAATTTCTGAGATCTTCTTAAGAGTATTCACCCGGTCACAAGCTCTTCAATACAATATTGAACAAATGTTAAAATGTAATTTAGTCCAATACAAAAGAATGTACAATGTTGCAACACGATTTAATTTGCTGCCAGACGAAAACTATTTCATTTTATCACTACATTTTCATTCGTACCGTACAAAAACTACACGTGCAAATTCTCTAAGTGGTAAATATTCCTCACAATCCAAATTGTAATTTTCGNATTTCCACGACGATGGGAATGGTGCATACGTTGGTTACTCGCTTAAAAATCTTATAACAAGGGATATTGCTTTCTATGGTGAGAGAGTTCGGGCAGTTTCTTTACGTATCGATTGCGATTATTATAGGGTCAAAGAAAAGTGACACAAACTAAAACGTTTGAAACCGTTTTCAAACGTTTAAAACGTTTGAAAATGATGCAAGAGAGATGTTTCGCATTCATTTTTTTTTATAAGATATGGAAGAAAAGTATAAATTAGTGATGTAACAAATATTCGGTTACTATTCGGTATTCGGCCTATTCGGCCTATTTTCGCTATTCGGCCGAATACCGAATACCTAGAAACAGGAGTAAGAAATAATAAACACACAGTAAATTAATCATTTTGGTACTTAGATTTAATGTTATCGGGTTAGTGTTGTTTGTTTATATTTATTTATAACTTATAACATGCACAAAATAAAAAAATAATAATAGACTATTAGTCACAAGTATTCAATTAAGTTCAAGTATTCAATTAGTCACAATTTATAATTACAAAGATCAGCACACGTACACACCTATTCGTTAGAAAATCGTTGCACATATCTGAGGGTCTGACCCTGCCTATCCTTTTTAAGCGCTCGTTTTTGCTCTTCCTTTTCTTTTTCCTCTATCTCTCTAGTCACGTATGCCTATGCATACATCATAATACGCGCTCACGATAATTTCGATTCGTCACTTTTCCATCGTAGTTTATCCATTTTACAATTACTTGACTCATAGCCTGGTGATAACGGAGAAAAGAGACAGATAGGACGTCGGTATATGTCACAGTTATGATTTCACAGATTTGAGACATTTTTACTTCGCGGTCCTTCTCTCTTCTTTTTCCGTTATTTACACGTGTAGGTCATTTCATTGTTATCCACATTTGATATCAGTACTTATCATATATTGCCGTGACGCTCGTGTCTGTCCGCTACAACTGTCGTAAATTAACGCGATTGGCGAAGCGTAGTGACAGCGGGCCAATAGAAAGCGGGGTCCTTGCCGTAATGCGGTTTGCGTGCCAATTTTCGTACGTGCGTTAATCGAGCCGAATAGTTTGGCCGAATATTCGGCTATTCGGCCACGCTCCTGGCCGTATATTTGGTATTCGGCCTGAGGTCAAATATTTTATTCGTTCCAACACTAGTATAAATGCAATACTGGAAGCGTCGAAAGTAGAATTTCCTTTCGTTACCTTTGTTGTTTATCACTATTTTTCGGCATTTGTAGTGTGGAATCCACCAGAAAATTACAATTTGGATTATAATTTTCTGTAAATTTGGATTGTAATTCACGTGTAAATTCTGTAAATGGTAAATATTTACCATTTACAGAATTTGCACGTGTAGTTTTTGTATGGTACGAATGAAAATGTAGTGATAAAATAAAATAGTTTTCGTCTGGTAGGAAATTAAATCGTGTTGCAACATTGTACATTCTTTTGATTGGACTAAATTATGTTTTAATATTTGTTCAATATTGTATTGAACAGTTTGTGACGGGGTGAATACTCTTAAGAAGATCTCAGAAATTATGTCAATGTCGTTCTAAAGAGCAAATTTAGCTTGAAAATAATAAATTTGGACGAGTAAATTGTCAAGTTAAGTAACACTGTAGTTATTTCATTAATCTTATGTTCTGAAGTTGTAATGTTAAAATTGGCCTCTATTCTTAGTCTTATTTTTGTACTTGATGTGATTGTTAAATATATTTTGGTTAATTACGAAATTATACTAATTAAAAACAAATAAAAGTTGTTTTTGTAAATGTAACATTAATTTCCTCATACAGTATTTATTTAGTACTAATTTTATAAAATTTCTTTGAATCAGTATTTAATAACAACAAATACTAATATAAAAGCAGTGTGAGCGTGCAGCCTAGTTATGAGTCTGATGATATTTACGTAGATAATCTGAAAGTGGAATGTGAGACTTTATATATAACTAATATGATTTTGAAATTGTTGATTATAGTTATTATATAAAAGCATTTTTTATTTGACGATATAAAATATATAACTTAAATACAAAAATTACTAATATAAAAGCCGTCGGCTGTGTGTGAATTAATGTGATATCGACCACTCTTATGTAGATAGTGACACCATCTACCAAAGAGTGGTCGATTGTATTACTATATCGAGCTGTCGCTGTATGAAGACTGCTGTATTTATGTACAAATTGCACTCTAAACCGCTTATGCGTGTATGAATAGATCGTTGAATAAAGCACACGTACTGTAGACGTGTAGAGTATCGAGCATTCTGTATGTTTACATTTCATACATTCTCATGTGAACATATAGAATGCTCGATACTCTCGTCGGTGCGTTGTGTTCCTATTAAATTTCATTTCTCATGTTTTATCTATGTAATAAGTGAATTTCGGTGAGGTCATCTGATACTTTCGTATTATGAAAGTACCATAATTAATTGTATATTATTCAAAGATAAGAAGGGACAGCGAGGGTTAACACTATTTATTATTTTAACTGTTCCCTACGGTTGTATACGCGATATAGCGATATAAAGACAATGATTCCACTAGCATAAAAACGGGCGTAAAACCACTGGCAGTGAAAGCTTCTAATCCCGTGACCGTGATATTTTACGCCCGAGCGGGTCGTAAAACCAGCGTAAAAACGAGTCGAGCAGTGTTCAACTTTCGACGCGAATACGGCCGTAAAACGGTACAATCCACCAATCGGAAGTCAGTGAAATCTAGGTCAATGCGACACGGTGCGAAAATGGCGGAAAACGAGCTTTTGTATACGTTCCCTCGCGGCTACTCTACTGTAGAATAGATCTGGAAAGATTTATCGAAAACATCCGAAAGTATTCGTACGACAAGAAGTATCCCTATTATATAATAATGGATGCCTAAAACACGCGATATGGACGGCCAAAGGAAAATTCTTCAATTTAGAGGAATACATAATAAAAAAAAGTTAAGCTTATAAATGCTGTATATTATCTTAATAATACGATAACAAAAGTTAATACAGTACAGTAGAGCGTCGTTTATCCGAAAGCTGGTTATCCGAAACGTCCATTATCCGAAAGCATTCCAGTCGGCAAATTTAAATTTTCGCTAGTGCTGTGGCGCTGCAATCTTTGGCTATTTCTCGGGCTACTCAAATATTTTACGTTTTTGATACTAAATTAACATCTGAAGTATAATTTTTTATTGTTTTTATATTTTTCAATTTTTTTTGTTTTGTACAAAATAAAAAAATAATTTTTAACGATACAATAGTCTTCGTTAGGCCAGAGTCGGTAGATTAACTGGTCTTTCGACTAATAGTTCAAACTTAGCTAGAGACAATATTTGCCGCTAGTCGGCGCCACTGTTAGCAGGAGATCGTTATTCTTGCTAGGTATATACTGAAGTCAGTGATTTTGACCTATAATAATTGTTTTTTTAGCTACATAAAAATGCCAACGTGCTTTGTGCCAGGATGCAAGGCAGGATATAAGTCATCGAACGAGAAGAGACATTTCTTCCGTGCTCCTAGCGATAAGATTGAGGAGTGGATGCGATGCATTCCACGAGAAGACAGGATGCTAACAAATAAATGTTACGTTTGTGACGTACATTTTGCGAGTAGATTTATTTTAAAAACCTTCTCCCATGTTATAAATGGAGAGAAAGTAGAAATTCCACGAGATCGCTGGGCATTAACGTCGGATGCATATCCATCAAACTTCCCTAATTGTCCTAAGTACATTAGTAGGTCTGTACCTCAAAAACGATCAACGCGATGTCTCACAAGAAATGAAGAACCAT
>NW_019386392.1:0-1531 GCF_000671375.1 Centruroides sculpturatus | reverse complement strand
AATTCGGTGAAAATAGGGTCAAAGAAAAGTTAAACAAACTAAATCGTTTGAAACCGAAAATGGTGCAAGAGAGATGTTTCTCATTCATTTTTTCTAAAATATGGAAGAAAAGTGTAAATGCAATACTGGACGCGTTCAAAGCAGAGTTTTCTTTCGTTACCTTTGTTGTTCATCACTATTTTTCGGCATTTGTAGTGTTGAATCCACCCGAAAATTACAATTTGGATTGTGAGGAATATTTACCACTTAGAGAATTTGCACGTGTAGTTTTTGTACGGTACGAATGAAAATGTAGTGATAAAACGCAATATTTTTCACTGGAAGCAAATTAAATCGTGTTGCAACGTTGTACATTCTTTTGTATTGGATTAGGTTATGTTTTAACATTTGTTCAATATTGTATTGAAAAGTTTGTGATGGGGTGAATACTCTTAAGAAGATCTGAGAAATTATGTGAATGTCGTTCTAAAGAGCAAATTTAGTTTGAAAATAATAAATTTGGACGAGTAAATTGTCAGGTTAAATAACACCGTAGTTATTTCATTAATCTTATATTCTGAAGTTGTAATGTTAGAATTGGCCTCTATTCTTACTCGTATTTTCGTACTTGGTGTGAATACCATTTCAAAAATCGAAGCGAAATTAATGTTAAATATATTTTAATTAATTACAAAATTATACTAATTAAAAGCAAATAAAAGTTGTTTTTATAAATGTAACATTCATTTCCTTGCATTTAATTAGTACTAATGTTATTCAATTTCTTTGAATTATTATTTAATTAATAACAATAAATACTAACATAAAAGAAGCGTGAGCGTGCAGCCTAGTTATGAGTCTAATCATATTTACGTAGATAATCTGAAAGTGGAATGTGAGACTTTATATATAACTAATATGATTTTGAAATTGTTGATTATGGTTATTATATAAAAGCATTTTTTATTTGACGATATAAAATATATAAATACAAAAAATACTAATATAAAAGCCGTCGTTTGTGTGTGAATTAATGTGATATCGACTACTCTTTGGTAGATGGTGACACTCTATATATAACATTTTTTATTTGACGATATAAAATATATAAATACAAAAATTACTAATATAAAAGCCGTCGTCTGTGTGTGAATTAATGTGATATCGACCACTCTTTCGTAGATAATGACACTATCTACGAAAGAGTGGTCGATTGTATTACTATATCGAGTTGTCGCTGTATGAAGACTGCTGTGTTTATGTACAAATTGCACTCTAAACCGCTTATGCGGGTATGAATAGATCGTTAAATAAAGCACACATACTGTAGAGCAGTGTTTTTCAACCTCTAACGAATCGCCGCTCCCTTCAATAAAACCGTTACGTAGTATCGCCCCCTTCATTTCAAAATTTCGATGCCGGGACCAACGCTAACACCAAATTCGTACTGCATCGTATAGACTAGTGACTAGTATAATGTTATTTGTTTAATTATTGTACGATATAAGCAATAAAATATCTAATTATTCTTAATATAATGTTTTACTATATC